>NW_003314274.1:1719693-1725247 GCF_000143415.4 Selaginella moellendorffii
TTCCCTCCATATCTCATGGCTTCTTCCACAAGACCCTCGTCCTTGTCCAGCATCTTCTTCACCAAGTTACTCTTCTTGCTCACACACTCTACCATAGCTCCGAGCACCTCCGCTCCTAGCCAAAACAAACTCCTGGTCCTTCCAAGTCAACGCGAGGTCGCGTTGCATATATGCATCTCGTTGTATATCTCCTCCCCGAGAACTCATGTCCGAACTGTCAGACATGTCCGGGAGCTCTGCCTTGCAGAGATCTCGAAAAGCCTTCCTCAATCTATCCTTCTCCTTCTAGCCAACCAAGCTCGCAGCTCCTCGCATCGTCTTGATTACTTCGGAGCATGGACCCCTGGGTATGAGCTCGGTCTTGTCGAGCAGCAGCAGCGCCACCACCTCGTGATTTTCCAAGCTCTTAACCTTGGCACAGAAGCTCGGATGCAAGCGCCACCGTTATGCCAGGGACTCCAGCTCCATCACAAACTCCACCACGTCTTCCACATACTTCTCTTTGTCACTGCCATACAAGAGATCCTCCTCCTCATTGTCGTCCGAGACATTCTGATCGTTCTACAGTGATGACCGTTTAAGAAATGCAAAGCATTCGTTCCTCTTCCAAAACTTGTCTACCTCCTAGCTGCGCTCCGGAAAGTGATGCCTCAGCTTGGCAAAAGCCCGGCCGCTAAGCTTCTCCCAGGGAACTCTTCCCAGGATGTGGGAGACCTCGTCGCCAAGCTTTGTGTCGAGGCAAAACTCGAGCAGCATCGAGATCCCATTCCCTCGATAGTCCCCTTCCTTCCACTTCGTTACTGGTAGCTTCGAGGACATAACATCTTGGCCCCTTCCCGGCATCCACACGCGCATTCGTTCCTCCTCCCTCAAACGACAGTTATAACTCAGTATGTGGAAGACGTGGTGGACTTGGTGATGGAGCTGGGGTCCCTGGGCCAGCACGACACAAAGGTGGTGCTTGCGTCCGAGCTTCTCTTCGCAGATTTTGGCAAGATGGAGAAGTTGCAAGATCACGAGGTGGTGGCGCTGCTGCTGCTCGACAAGAGGGCGGAGATGAGTTCTTGGGAGTAGATATACAACGAGATGTATATATGCAAAGCGACCTCGAGTGGGATTGGAAGAGACAAATTTCGAGACGTTGTTTTGGCTGGGAGAGGAGGAGGTGGTCGAAGATATGGTGGAGCGTGTGAGGAAGAGGAGTAACATGGTGGACAGGATGCTAGACAAGGAAGAGGGCCTTGTGGAAGAAGCCATGAGATATGGAGGGAATGTGAGGGATGCAATGAGAAAGGTGGTGGATTCGAGGATCTCGAGGGAGGAACTATTTGCTGCCACCTTCAAAGGTGACGAAGGTGGTTCATGGTAATCCCCGGCAACAGCGGCGCTTGCATGGGATTATGTTGGAAAAGTGGGACAGCACTGCATTGTGGAGGAGATGGAGCATCTCCAACGACTGAAAGACAGGCTTGTGTGAAACGAGTCTTAGCTTTTAGCGGCCCTTACGTAAAATGCCCACTAAGGGCATTACATGGAATTTTGAGAATCTTCTTTGCCTTCCAAAACTGGACTGTGAGCTATGCCTGCAGTTACACATCCCAGGAAAGGCCCTGCAATGTAGATCCAAATCGCTTTGAAGTTTCTGGAAACGATTGCCGGTCCCAGAGAGCGAGCTGGGTTGAGTGATCCTCCAGAAATTGGCCTAATAAAACAACGATCAATCAATCAAAGCATTTTAATCTTTCCATCCTTACCCAGCGACCATAACGCTCAGCCCGATCGCGGCTGGGACAGCCATTGCAGCTGCGTTGCCCGACTGATGAAAAGCATCAATAGTATACTAGTGTGGAACAAATTGCGAGTGAAAGTTACCACTTGTGATGTGTTATTCGAGAGGATACACGCCAGGAACATGACAACGAAGGACATGGCGGTCTCAAGAACAAGCGATTGCCATGGCCCAGATCGAGGCTGGGTCACGGCAAAGTCGCTCTCCGGGAAGCTGTAGACCCATTTCGCCGCCAGGATTGCCAGCACGGAGCCAGTGATCTGAGAAACCATGTAGAAGGGCACCTGGAAAAAGTGGTAAAGCTCTCAAAGCTCTTGTGTTCGATCGACTATAAGCTTACTTGAGACCATGGGAATCTCCCGGCGGCTGCGAATCCCACGGTGATGGAAGGGTTGATGTGAGCACCCGAGGTGTGGCCGATGGTGAGGATGATCACCGTGACGCAGAACGAGGCCGCCATTGCGAAGCTTAGCAGCCCAATTCCTCCGGGAGTTCCCTCGTTCACTGCTGTCAAAGCCGCGATGGTGAAGACGAGGAGAAAAGTTCCAAGTGCCTCGCCAGCCAGTGCCTGGATCAAAAAGATCAATCACCATGGATGATGTTTTCGAAGTTTGCGAGAATGTATACAACCTTTGCGACGATCGTGAGCCTGGAGCGAGGAGAATCCAAAGCCTGGATTTGCTTGGCAGTGGCGACGGCCTGATCGGAGGAGGTGGTCAGCATTGGCACTCTCATGCGACGCTGCTGCTGCTCGTAACCATCCTCAATCTCTGCCATGGACGATGGATCGGTCGATCAAAAGCAAAGAAGCCCTTTTGGATGACTGATCGAGGAGGAAGCAATCGAGGAGCGAGCATAAATGTTCTTCCTGGAGCACCAAGCGCATGATCGCACGTATATAGCATTTGCGTTGCTAGTACGAACATTCCCGCGACTCGAACGTCCGACCGTTGGGATTTTAGGGCAAGGAGCGCGCCAGGGCAAAGTGTTCTTCGCCATGGCGGCGGCGGTCGCCATGCATTCGGCGCTCACCAGCAGCAGCGGCGGCGGCGGCGGCGTCACGGCCAGATCCGCGTCTCACAGGTTCGCAAGGCAGCAGAATTTGATCCTGGGCAGCCGCAGCGCAGTGCCTAGGTCCAGGGATCGCCGATCGACGCCAGTAGTCTTCACATCCAGGACGACGACCGTGATCCCCACCACAGGCATCGAGATCGAGGGCGCGCTCAATGGGATCCTTGAGGAGCTGGGCATTGGCGATCGAGGAGGCGAGGCACAGGTGGACGCCGGCGGCGGCGATGGTGGAAACAAGGGCAACGGCAGAGGAGGAGGAGGCGGCGGCGGCGGCGGCGGTGGCGGCGACGAGAATGGATGGAGTGGAAGCTCTGATCCCGGCGGCGACGATCCCTCCTCTTCCTCTTCCTCCGGCAACTTCCTCTTTGGATTGTGGGAGGCTTTTGCTCGCGGGTGGCGATCGCGAGTGAGGAGCGATCCACAGTTCCCTTTCAAGGTCCTGACCGAGGAGGTGATCGGAGTGGGGGCGTGTGTTCTTGGCGACATGGCCTCGCGACCAAACTTTGGCCTGGGCGAGCTCGACTTCGTCTTCTCCACGGTGGTGGTGGGGAGCATCCTCAACTTCACGCTCATGTACATGCTAGCGCCAACCTCGGCTGGAGCGGACATCTCCCGCCTCCCAAGCGTCTTCGCGAGCTGCCCTCCGGGACATATGTTCGAGCCGGGCGCGTACACTCTCCTGGATCGCTTTGGAACTCTGGTGTACAAGGGCGTGGCGTTCGCTGGCGCTGGATTCCTGGCCGGGCTGGTGGGCACTGCCGTGTCCAAGGTGCTGCTGGACGCGAGGAAGAGAGTCGATCCGAGCTTCCAGCTCCAGAACAAGCCGCCGCCGACGCTGCTCAATGCCGCGACCTGGGCTCTACACATGGGAGTGAGCAGCAATCTCAGGTACCAGGCGCTCAATGGATTGGAGTACTTTGCTGCGGGAGTGATGAGTCCGGCGGTGTTCAAGACGTCCGTGTTTGCGGTCCGGGCCGCCAACAATGTTCTTGGAGGAACTTCGTTTGTGACCCTGGCGAGGTTGACGGGGTCGCAGAGGGCCGAGGAGGCGGCGGCTGTGGCGGCGAAGAAGATCGAGAGCGAGGAGGATGAAGCTTGTAAGAACAAGGAAGGAGTGGTGTGTGAGAAGAGTAGTGGTAGTGAGATCCAAGCGAGAGAGACCACGGTGTAGAGATCGCCAAAGTGGCCAAAGTGGAATAACACTGGTTGTGTACAACCATCAAACATACTCTATCCTATAAAATTATTAGCTATGGGTTTTAAGGGTTAATTGGACGATCATAAAATGCATGACATGGCAAACTAGCACACGTGGACTGCCACATAATGTGGATGACGTGGCGGGGGCCATGAGAATGCGCGGTTTGGGCTCGATGAGCCCTAGCTATGGCGTTGGCGCCTCTCGATTGCCCGTGCTGGCGTCGGCTGTGCCATCGCTCTGGATGGCGGCGCCGTTTTCCCAGCGCGCTCTCCGAATCGGGGAGAAGATTAGGCCTGGGGAGCGAATTGTCATGATTTTCATTCGCGGATCCAGGAGATTTCAACTCGCTCCAGCAAAGCCTCGCAAGGTATGGTTGTTTCTTGAGAATTTCCTAGAGTTCTTGTCTTCTAGGCTAGCAGTGATGTGAGAATTTTAAACCTATGGCTTGTCTTTTACTAGGTGGAGCACGAATTTTACGAAGATGATGACTACGATAGAGATTTTTCTATGGACGGCGACAGTATGGTTCTTCTCGTCCAGCTTGTCCGCACGATTCTCAGGAAACTATCCTCGCGGGCTACCAAGGCGGCGAGAGGAATGCTGCCACCAATTTTCACATCGGATTTGGTTCGTATCTCCCTTTCTAGTTGTTTTCCCTCTCGTTCTCTCGAGAAGAGCGATGATCTCTTTATTCGATTTCCAATGATCTCGTTCTCGTTCTTCTCTGGCAGATATCGTTTTTTGTAAATGGTGCGGTGTTGCTGACGGTGTTCTGGGTGGCAAAAGCGCTTCTCGAAGTGAGCGAGCTTAGGTACACAGCAGCGCGCGTGTGTCTGGCTAAAGCTTTCCTTTGTTTTTGTGTTCCAATGCAGGTGGTGTGCTCCATGGGGAGTATGATGTTCATAGGATTGTTACTCGTTCGCAGCGTGTGGTCGATCCTCTCGTACTTGCAGTCGCAAAGATACTCGGGTAGTTTCAGGAATGGCAACGATCGCAGTAATAGTAATCGACGCAACATGCGAGGAGGAGGAGGAGGAGGAGACGATTTTGACGATCATCACTACCGAGTTTCGCCCTCCTAGGTAGGCCAGGTTGGGTTCCACTGCTCTAAAGAGCTTGCAGGACTTTAGTAGAGCATCGGTACTGCCGAAAGGGGATATATAGGTGGTGGTTTTGGTGGCTCATTCTTTCGACAGTGAAAGAGAGATCTTTGGTGGTGGTGGCCTAGTGCTGGTTGGCACTATCATCGCAGCGCAGCGCAAGCAGAGCAAAGAGACGACGATTTCAAAGGAATCGAGAGAGACGGCACCGAAAGTGTAAAGAAGCGAAAGCCATCAGCGGGGTCGTTTGTTGGATCCATCAATCAATCAAAATCGTTGACGACGCACCAGGAAACGAACGAAAAGAATTTCTTCGCGCGAGTGTCTTTCCAGCTCGCTCTCCTCTGTGAGGGCGCTCTTTCGTTTTTAAGTGGAGCCAACAAACACATGCTC
>NW_003314274.1:1725352-1748984 GCF_000143415.4 Selaginella moellendorffii
TCTGGGACGAGATAAAAAGGAAGAAGAGAAAAGTAACGATCAAAAGAAAGGCCGCCTCGCCCGCTAGCTAGCTAGCTTTGGTCGAGCTAGAAGAAATCTCTACACAGCTCCTTGCGGAGCTTGCGAGAGAATGGCTGACACGCATCGCGGCTCAAGTCCACGGCCGCAGCCAAGGCCATGAAAACCGCGGCGTCCTCCACGCACGTAATGTACCTGGTCGAGAGCTGGACAGTGGCCCTGGACGCCGACGACGAGGAGGTCGAGTTACTTCTCCTCCCGCTGCCACTGCCACCGCGCCGCAGCTCGCAGTTCATCACGAAGCCACTGTCCGTGGTCGGGAGGCCGAGGTAGAAGGAACAATCTCCACTGCTGCGAGGACTCGGGAGTGGAGAGTGGTGGACGCTGGGGCCTGTGTCAATGGAGAACTCGCCGGCTTTGTTGGAGGAGGGGATGGTGGTCTCGGACACGAGGATGGAGCCGGTGTGGGAGATGAGCTGGAACTTTAGCCCCAGCCTTCCGCCATCCTGCCGCCACGCCTCGAGTCGCCCCCAGGCCCTCCACGAGTAGTACGAGTGGCCGCCATGCACCACGTCGGTTGCCGAGGAGCACGAGTCGGGCACGAGGATGAGCCAGCCGCCCGGGTTGCTCCGGCTGACTTCGTCCGAGCCCGTGAACGGCACGAAGGGTGTCACCATCGAAGCCGCCGCGACCGGGGAGCCCGACAGGTCGTGGATTGTCACGAGCCAGCTCTTTCTTTCTCGGCTGTTGCCGCTCTCCTCCCTGGGAGTCCGGCTTGGTGTGAGATCTCCTTGCACCATCCTGGAAGAGAGACACTGTGAGAAACTTGGCAAGCCAAATAAAAAAAGAAACTCGTGCTCTGACCTCGTCCTGCCTTTGCTGAATTTGCAGCTGAAAACTGGCTGCTGCTTCTTTCCTGCGCCCTTCCCCTTCACCTGGACAATCTGGGGGCTCAATGCAATGTCGCCATCGAATTGGAACTCGTAGCGCGGATCCGACTCTAGCTTCACCGCAGCGTGGAGCTCCATTCCACTAATGAAGCTGCCCATTTTGACCCAGCCTCCGTGTAGAAGCAACCCGTCTGTCCAATCTGAATCTGCGCTGATTGGTACTCTGAAAACTCCCAAAACTTTGCTGCTGATGCTGCTGCCGCTGCTGTTGCCGTATCCCTGCCTGCCTGCGTATACAACCAATTCCACGCTTGGAGCTGACCCGCTTCCCACGCGCAGCAGACATGACGCCGGGTTTGGCGACAGGAGCTTGTTGAAGACGGTGGCGTCGATGTAGAAGTTTGCAGCAACAGATCGAGAATCTGGCTCTCCAAAGACGAGTGGAACCTGTGAAGTCTGCGGTTGACACCCAGGAAATCTGATCTCGCAGAAGAAGCAATTGCTGCTCGAGGGAATCCCGATTCTGCCCAAGCTTCTAGTCCTGCTTCGCCGCTTCAACGACGAAGAGCCTGCATCTGTACCCCCTGTTCCTGTTGAAGCAGGATTAATGCGGAGCCCGAGACCCGCCACGGACAGCTTGACAAAGTCCCTGGCATCCATTCCCTTCAATCGTCAGAGTGCTGTTACTGCTGCTGCTGCACGAAGAAGCAGAAGAGGAAGAAGAAGAAAACGGTGATACGGCGGATGATCCATAGTGAAAGAAGAAAAAGTGGTACCTCCGAGCTAAGGATTCTTCGTTTTGTATAAGTTTGCTCGGACAGCTTCTCTGTTTACGTCATGCGAGGAAACGGTTGATGGCGGGCTGGGCCATGTTCCCATGTGTATGGCAGCTGGCACTCTCTTTCATATCCCTGGCGGTTGGATCATCCTGCTGACAGCCTCTTTGGACGGGTTCGCCCCAACAGCGCGAGCATATGCTTGACAGCTTTCGAGACTCCTGTTCCTGCAAAGAACAGCTTAAAAGCAGGATCATAAAAACACACTATTGATTCCCTCTGAGCTTTCCGATTTGACACACAACAGCACACAAGTTCTTTACTACCAATCCGTTGTAAACTAACCAACCGACGATATAGACATGACCGGAACCTGGTGAAGGAGAGCTGCTGCCTGGACGAAGAAAAAAGTTTTCAGCCACCATTTTCCTGGAACCCGAGATTATAAACGAGTCAGTCCACTATCAAGAAAAGCGATTCTGGTTACCAACCATCTCGTAGTCGTGAAGAAGATTAACCTGGTGTTTTGGATCGTCACCGCAATATGTTGCTATGTATCCGCCTCGCTTCCAGCTTCTTGAGTCCTGTTGTTCCTCTGTCGCAAGCCACCGTTGTCGTCCTCGGCGCCACCCGTCCCTACAGTGGTTGTCGTCCCTGCTGGCTCCGGTTCAGGCTCCCTGAAGTCCCGGAATATGGGAAGGAAGGAAACCAATGCCGTTGACGGGCTCCCTAAGGTCCACGGAAACACGGAACCGAATGCTGTGATGGGAGCAGCCTGAATGATAGGAGCATTAGCCGCTGGGGTTGGAGGGCCCTCGGCTTGAGTGTTCTCCACAGAAGCATCTGGCACGCCAACAGTAGAATCTAGACTATCCGTCATTCTGTCCGAAGGAATCTGGGCTGCGTTGGAAGTTCTCGAGCTGTTGGAAGACTGCAACCCGCCTACTTCGAAAGTTCCAGTCATAAATCCTAAGGAAGTCCTAGAGCCATTGTTCCCTTCTACTCTTTGTTCTGCAGATCTTGGCGGGTTGACAGGGTTTAGCCGCGTCACTTGCACAGCTGAAGTCAGTATTGCCGACGACGTTACATGTAACCCCTGCTGCTGAAGTAGCTCCCTTCTACGTAGATATACTTGTAATGCAGGTATCTGCTGACAGGCCCCATCGAATCGTAAGAAGCAGCAGGCATGTCAATGTCTTACCTCAAAACGATTCCAAAAAAATAAAACCAGGTGCTGCATGAATCCCGCAGTTGCTGAAAACGCGAGATAAGAGAATCCTGAAAAAGGAGACAAGTTCAGCAATGTGCTAAAGTGAGTTTGCAATCATACCGTATGTATAAGAGAAGAAGTAGATGTGAAACACCATGAAGTAGAGAAAGAAAAATCGAGGAAAATACTGCATTGAGATTCTGGTTCTGACACTGCAATCACCATATTAAGGTCAATAATCAAAATGCAAATGGAAGAAACTTGCCTGATCATTGTAAAGAGTTCGCATAGCCACACCAAAGTCAAAACCATGAAAGCTAAGAGCTGATCGTCGAAAAACTCAAATAGAAAAAACAAAATACCGATCATAATCTGTAAATACAAGGGAGCATTAAAACAAATGAATGAAGCGTTCGATGTTCATACTTACAGGCACAAAAACTAGTGACTCAAACACATGGATAAAGATAAGATGGAAGGTAGGAAGACGATGTCGTGCGTGATGCTGCAGTTGGACTGTCAAGCAGGGAAAGAAGGTTTAGCACAGAACACAATTTCAAGAAAAACCAGACCTGTGAATTTCAGCATTCGAGCTTGCGTTTCTCTGAGGGTGAACGAAACAGACATTGTTGTGGTGAAAAACACAAATAATGACATTATCAGCACCCCGAACTTGAAAACAACATAATCTACAAAAACTATGTGAGTACAGCACAAACGCATGAAGGAAAGCTTACCTTCAACTCCATGAGATACTCCACTCGACTCCTGTAGATAATTGAGGTTGTAGAGCTCCTTTGTCTGAAAGTTATAGAGATATCCTACAGTGCACGATTCAGCCTTACACGCTTCGAGAATAAATTCGAGTGTAATTCCAACCTTTGTCCCGAGCAGTTAAGAGACTGTTCATTAGAATTGTGTCGTATCCGACGAAATTGTCAATAAGAAAACGCTGCCATCTGCTGACAAACAGATAAGTCAATAAACATAAGAAGGCTCTTTAAGCACCTGTTGCCAAAACAAGCATTTTGAGCACAAATGCTTACGTTGACCGTTCGGATTTCATGCTGGACCTTTGCAACTTCTGAAAGAATCAAATAACCCTTCAAGCCGAGAGGGCTGATATTATTCTCTCATCTCATGCAATTTTCAACCGAAACGAAAAAGACGTATACCTTTTCGACGCTGTACAAGTACATTGGATCATGGATTTTGCCTCGCTTATCTGCCCGGTCTACTGTATTTCAATATGAGAACCAACAAGAAACATTTCTCTGGCTTACCAATCAAGGAATCCTTCCAGGCAACGGCACGTCGATCGCCCTTCAGCGTGGCGGCAAACGATTCCCAGCCCGCGATCCTCTAAAATGTGCATCTTAGGGACAAATCGTTCAGATAAGATAGCCTTACCCAAACTTGCGCAAAAGTTCTCATACTTTGCTCCATGTTCTTAAGGAAGCTACTCCATTTACTCAAATAGTGTAGGAGAGTCGTGCCGGCAACATTAGCTCGGAACGCTTCATCTCCGCCAGAAACATCCTCAGAAGCGGTCTCACCATCATCCTCACCTTCCGATACCTTCGCTTTGCTCTTAGACCCGGCTTCGTGAAACCAAAACTTCCACCCAGCATTTTGAGCCGTCTCAGGTTGATCCTGGTGAGTAAGGGGGCTGAACAGGAATTGGTGTTGCTCCTCGAAAGCTCTACTGCTGCCGGTAATCTAGAACCAAAATGACAAACAATATCAAATGAATCACAAGAGTTCCTGCATTTGAGTACCTTCACTTGTATGAGCTGCGCGTCAGAGGCGGCATGAAACTCAGTAGCACAACCGGGCTGCAAGAAAAAAAAAAACCAAAATCACCATCACCTCCGAAAGGAGAGAAGAAAAAAAGCAGAGAAAGAAGGCAAACCTGGGCCACGAAGTTGACATGCATCACAACGAGCAGCGCCAGCAGCACTACCGCATTGAAGAGGCAAAGATACTCGAGGACAGTCCGGAACCTGGGAGTGAGAAGCCGCGCAAGCACGCCGGACAGGCGCGCGTGGACTCTCAAGAATGTCTGCTCCGGATCCATTTCCTCCGGAATTCGGCTCCGCCCTGGCTTCCGCTACCCCATCCTCAAAACCCTAGCTTCGCGCTGGGCTCTTCTCCCGCGTCGAGCCGCGCACACCGATTCCAACCGCCCTAATTCCCAATCCCTGACCCCATGATCACCCGGCCGCCATCGCCGATTACCTAGCCCGCCGCGATCGCCCGCCGGTGAGCGCCATCGCCATCGCACCGATCATAAGAGAGAGGGAATCCGGGGTGTTTATTCTCGGCAAATGGTACGGAGGTATATTCTGCACGGAAGCACCCGTAGGCACTACGGAAGGCATATTCTGTACGGCAAACTATCTTCTAGCGCTGTGTTGTTCTCTAGTATCTTTTCAGCATGGTTCTGGCGACCACGTTTAGAACCGATGATAGCAGCAAGTTGATCTTCCCCAGCCCCTTGGAGTACTTGCCAATGCAAACTTTGTAGCTCTCGCGAGTTTTCACCTTGGCCCAGTAGACCATCAGGTGTGGCCGCGTGTGGATCATCTCCTTCTCCTGCTTCATCAGCTCGATCCTGGCCAGCAGCGGGGAGAACATCACGTCGGCCATGGAGAAGCTCTCCCCGGCCAAGTAATTGTTGGTGGCGGCCAGCTCCGCCTCGGCGTCCTCGAGGAGGCCGACGAGGTGCTCCCGGTTGGCCTGGATGGCGTCCGTGTCCTTGAGGAGCTCCTCCAGGGCGTGCATGTCGTGGAGCTTGGCGTGGTACTTGTTGGCCAGGTCGGGGTTCTCGGCCATCCGGGCGATGAGGACCTGGCGCTTGAAGCGGCTGTGGTATTGGAGGTACTTAGGTGGAGTCGCGCTCAGCGTGAAGAGCTTGGGGTCCCAGGCGTCCACCTTGCGCTGCCACTGGAGGGACTTCTCGCAATCGAACTTGTCGCCTCCTAGCGCCTTGTCGAACTTGTCAATGTATCTGGAATGAATATTCACGTAAGTTTCTAGCAACAAAGCTATGACCAACTTCAAACGAAGATCGCTAAAACTAGACCACCACTCAGTTAAAAACCTCAGAAAATCTCTATGGATCATCTCGGAGTTAGAAGTACGTAAGTTTCTAGCAACAAAGCTATGACCAAATTTCTTCAAACGAAGATCGCTAAAACTAGACCACCACTCAAAGCAAACTCTAAAAACCACTTGAAAAACTTAAGTGAATGCCTGGAATAGATACGGATCGTCCCGGAGGTTTCTAGCAACAAAGCTATGACCAAGTTTCTTTAAAGGAGGATCGCTAAAACTAGACCACCACTCAATGAAAATCTAACTCTAAAACCACTTAAAAACTTAGAACATCTATCGGAGGAGGAGAACTTACTGGACAATGGCGAGACTCCCTCGAGTAACACGGTTGCCATTGATGAGCACTGGAATTCGGCCATTCGGATGCTCGCGGAAGAACTCGGCGTCCAAGTTCCTGGCCTTCAAAGGATTGATGCTGTAATCCCAGTAATCCAGGCCCTTCTCTTCCAGCGCCATTCGAGCCTGCTGGCTTTGCAGCGACAAGGGATGGTGATAGAACTGCATTCTTGCTCCGTCGCACGATCACTAGATCACACCATCGGCGCCCTTCCCTGAAAACCTCGATGGAGGTCAGCCATGATCATGATCGCCAGTACCAGCGCCGGCGGCAGCGGCATCTAGAAATTTCCTCATCCATCCCCTCCCAGAGGCACTAATCCACGAAATTTCGAGCTCGAGATCGGATTCTCGGACGCCGCGACCGATATTTCGCTTGAGCGCGTGAGATCGGCCGGATCGCGGCCGCGCTCGAGAATCTGGAGCCCCAGAGCCGACGAGGACTCACCTCCCAGCAGCGCGCGTCGATCGGCGCCTTGGCCGCGCCCCTCCTCCTCTCTTCACTGGAGCGAACTGACACGAATGGGGATGAGAGCCATTCCTTCACAGAGCGACGAGCAATGGGGATCCAACGGCTGCGGCAAAGCCACATCCAACGACTGTGCGCTCTTTTAACGTTTTCTTTGTTTTTCCTCTTGTTTAGTATATTCGCGGGCCTGTTCTATACAGTGTCGAGTGTTCGTGTTCTACTCACACTAGAGTCTCCAGAAGAGTTGGCTCAAATTTCGTAGGACGAAAGGTATGTGGTACCCGCAACGACAGCGGCCCACGGTGGGAATTTTTGCATCAAGACGATCGTTGTCTTGTCTAGTTTTTGATCCAAAACTCCCAATTCGATCCGGAGAGGAGGGGAGATTTTTGCCTGGAAAATCTATCTGTCAGCAAAGCGAAAAAGATGAAAGTGGTGCTTACGTCCATCCAGAATTTCCAGGTCTCGCTGCTCTTGCCACTGAATCGACATACGTAGGATGGCGGACCGCCATTTACGATCTCATAGCCTGCAAACAAGTGAATTTTTTAATTTGAGAAAACGCTAGACTCTCAAGGAAAAGTTACCAGGCAAGCTTTGGTTCGAGAGTGACCAGTTCAGTAACGGGCCAGTGACGTTAATCGCAGCGCCCCAGACTTCTTGCAGTGATCTGCAATATATTTTTTGTCGATGATGAAATACAAAACGCGTTTCTCGCTTACCCCAAGTCGAGCTCGAAGAACAAACGTCGAGTCCCCTGAGTCCCGGGTATCGACTCCGTCAGGAGAAGTTTTGGAAGAGAGGCCTGCGGATATGGAGGCCCAGCTAGTGTTGGAACTTGAAAGCTGCGAGAGAGCATCAAGGATATGGGATATAGAGCCTGGAAATGCATAAAGTGAGAGAGTTTGTGCCAGGAAAACAAAACACACAAAGATATACCAGGAAAGTATTTGCACCAGAATGTTGCGAGAGCGTCGGCTCCGCGGCCAGACTCTCGCGTACAAGTGGTGCATGCTTGAAAACAAAAGTCATTGGATTTGGATCCACAGTTGCGAAGTCGTGACTTGCTTCGATGATTGAATCCCCTGCCACGTTTTCGATAAATTAGCCAGATGAAAGATTTCCGAAACAACAAACCTGATGTTCTAAAACTATGTTGAAGTATGATGCGCTTTGGAGCTAAAGTGCTGTAAGGAAATGTACCCGACGTTCCAACTGAAACTCCCACGGAAATTGCGAGCAGCAACCAGATGATCCGGGGTTTAGCAAGTACGTGCGCTAAACCGGGTATAATATGACCCACAGACACCACAACAGCTAAGCCCATTATAAATGCGATGACGACGTCCGCCACAAAGAAACCTGAAACAAATGCTCATCAACGTTACAACATTTATTCCATAATAATATTACCAAAAGGATCCGGATGAGCTCCAACCATTCCCAGTTTTTCCACAATAAATTCGACGAAAACAACGACAAAGAAAATGGTGTAAGCCGATGGAAGCAAGCCCGGAAGAATGTACCCGAGCAATGATCTGGAGGAAGAAAAAAGAGATGTGGTGAGAAACTGGATGAAAACCATGTATGCGTATATCATACCGCAAAGAATGCTGACCAAATCTCTTCTGTAAAAGCTGCAAAACGTGGATAGCTGGAATCATAAATAACGCCCACCAGCATGGAAAATAGCTGCTCATTGCACCAGAAAGTATCAAGACCTGAGACTTTAGGATCAGTAAAGTGTCATCAAAGTTTAAGCTCACGACTTACAGCAGCCTCTAGACCATATAAACCCGTGGCTCCCCAGTGAGACGCAACAATTTTCTCCTGCATGCAGCATTACGGTGTAAGACAAAACCAAAACTTTTGTGACGTCGTACCTGAGTGGAGTGTGGCCTGGAAGATAAAACGCGAGGCAGTAGCAAACCCGCGACTGAAACTGGTACAAAGGTCGCCACTGCTATCAGTGGATTAGCAAACCTATAGAAGTTGTCAGTTGCTAACAACTTGAAAAGAAAATCGTGTGTGTTATACCATGCCATTGCCGTTGCTGACAAAATTAGTCTCGCTGCTGCTAGCATCACGGGAAAAAGAACAGCCAGAACACATCCTAATCCATGGCGAACCGCACCTACAATTACAGAAAACAAAAACAAAAAATAGAAAAACGGAGAAAAAGGAAAAGATTAAGCAAAGCTTCCAAACTCTCGCCAAACTAACCATAAAAAATGGCTGAATAAGAGGTTTTCAGGTCATCGCTAAAGAAATATGGCACTGCAAGTACAATGAGGAGAGGAAGGTAATGCAAGACTTGTGCCGTTTTGCGAGAGTAATGGACCTGCAAGAGGACAAAGCCAAATCAACTTCATTTCCACAATTTACCGAACCT
Source organism: Selaginella moellendorffii (assembly GCF_000143415.4). Lineage (NCBI taxonomy): Eukaryota > Viridiplantae > Streptophyta > Lycopodiopsida > Selaginellales > Selaginellaceae > Selaginella > Selaginella moellendorffii. Next base: position 1,734,561 of record NW_003314274.1, read on the forward strand.
GCTTACCATAAACTTGCCGAGAATATCAAAATAAACATGACGGTCAGTATTTGATCCACCGGCTTGAGCTCGTTGATCAGCAGTCTTAAGCTCTGGAGCGCTTGTGAAACCTTTAAGCAGCTCAATAAGATTCTCTCCTCGTGTCTGGATGGACCCAGATCTGCAAACTGAAGTTAGCCAAGACCGTCCAAAGTTTTTGAGTTCTTACGCAATAATTTCCGGACGATCATACGCTGTATGGTACACATAACCATTGAGAAGGAAAACTATGTCCATTCCTGGAATGTCGGCAAAATCTTGTGAGAAAATGCGGTAGTCCGTATCACCAGGTACGAGAGGAAAAACATCCTGGATCATCAAAGTTAGCTCTCTGTCTCTCTCTTTTGTGTTCGTTTTATTTACCTGAGCGACGCTGTTCGCTCCAGGAACAACTGCTGACTCCGCGTACACACGAGTTGGCCAAGTTTCTGGGCCAGATTGAACCACCAAGTCTAGAGTGACACACGAGTCAGGCCTGTAAAACAACTATAAACTTAATCGTACCAGGTCCACTCGCCCCAGTAGCCTCGACATTGATCACAGCTCCAACAGTTGATCGCCATTTATGAGTCGTAATGAAACCATGAGAGGCCTGAAAAGCTCCCAGCACTATGATGACAGCTTAAGCAACAAAGATCCGAAATGGACTTGCGGGAGTTGAGTAAATACCAGAAGGAAAACTTCTTCGGCTCCATTGAACAGAAAGATGATTGGCGATGGAGGTACCCAGCCGGAATCAACAATGTAGCGTAGAACTTCCAGCATGGACGCTGCGACATAGATCTACTTTGTGAAACCAACGGGACGTTGCAAAACCAGCGAAGACTTACCAACGCACGAGGCACAGTCTCCAGCACCGGGTGATCCCAAGGGAGAGTCGAAATGGCCGTTCACCAAAACACTGGCTTGATCGTCGGTAGCATTGTGTGCTGAAACTCTACAAAAGGAAAGCAAAAACAACATTAAGAAAAAGAGAAGAAAGTTCTTACCTCACAGCAACATTCGTATGATTTCTATACGAGAGCGCAACGTTGTGCCTCAGAAAAAGCATGCTAAAGGATCCACTAACAAGTGATTCATCCAGTTCAAGCCTGAATAGCACACAAGGTAGGCGATAAGCAAGAAAAACACAAAAGTTTGGTAGAGTTTACCTGACAGATTTGGACCTGTCCTTCAAGGCAGTGATTTGAGCTTTCAGATATTCTGCTGCTCGAGCCAACCCTTCAGTTCCTTCCTGGATTTGTTTTTACCCACAGAACGTTAAAATAGATCCCAAAGCGGAAAAATAGGAAGAAACGAACTTGACGGCCTCCAATTTCGTGAGCCAATTCCCAGACGTGATCCATCGCTCTTTGTTCCGAGAACTTGTCCAGAGGAGCGCTTCTCGGGAGTGGAGCTAAGTAGCCCTCGTGAACACACCGGGAAGCAATCCACACAAGCGCAAAGTAGAAGCCGGCGACAAGAAACAAAGCCAGGATCTCAGTAGCGAAAGAGGAGCTGCCGCCATCGCTAGCTCCTGCTGCCATGGATTTGGAGAGCTCACCATTGCCAGCAACGCGGCGATCTTGGCTTGGCGGCCGTCGCCGGCGGAGCATTCTGCGAGACTCAAGAACGCCAAGTGACCTAAAATAACACAGTGAAGTAATGGCAGGTTACTTCAAGACGGACGGTTGCGATTTGTGGTCTTCGTTTAAAAGCATTTGTGGTCTTTTCTTTTGGCACTGTATTATTATATGTCGCATTTTATTTTCCCCTTGTTTTCTGGGTTCTTATTTTTACTGTTTGTTACATTTTGCTCTTCGCGATGGGTGCCGATGCCGCTCCCTCGAATGAGGTCGATCAAGCCATAACTGCCGCAGTTTTCGTCCAGGTAAAAGTGATCGCATTGTTTTCTTGACGATCCAGAGAGATTTAAACTGCCTCTCCGATCCAGATCAAAACATCAGGCGAAAGGCATTGGAGCAGCATCTTGTGACTGAGTCTCGTTCTCCAGCTATGCGGTATTTTTTCGTTACTTACCTCTGCAGGATTCTTATTTTTAAGTTTAACTTTTTAGAAGGTAGTGGGTGCATGCAGTGCTGTTACGGATGGGGATGTTCTAGCACAACAGGTAGTAAAGTTCTTGCAATTAATGGGGTTTAACAATACTCCGGAGCTTTGGTTGGATCTTATTATGGATTCGATAATCAGCGATCGGTCTACATGAAAAACTAGAGTGCATGCTTGAGAATGTTCACGAAGGCTTGGTTAATTCAGGTATTATGCAATTTCCTCGTTCGTGTAAGACAACTTAACCAAATTTTTGCGAGGGTTATGTCAAACTAATTGGTCTTTTGATGTAGGCGTAGCAGTACGACGACAGGTGCTTGATTGAGCCCAGCATGATGATTAGCATTTCCAGGTTGACAGCTCCAACGTTTAAGCCGGCACCAATGAAAGGAGGCCCGATATCCATAGTCTCTTTGAAAGAAATGTTGATTTTATTTTTATAGGTTGTTCTTCGCTGACTTTGATTATCGGTGCAGCTTCAATGTATTCAAGATGATAGCGAACTACATCGGGATGCTGCTTCTTTGATAGAAACCGTTGCTGAAGTTACTGGCTACGAGTCATTGGAGCAGTTGTATGCTTGAGGAATGGTGAGGAAACTCGCTAGAAAGACGTCTTTTTGATGTATTGAAGAACTTTGGCCATTTGGTACCGCGATGAAGCTTACTGTCTTCCTGCATGCCGGCTCGTATCTAGCGGAGATACTTCCAAATTTTGCGAGCTGTGTTGCATTGTCAGTGTTTTAATTCCGGCAAGCAGGAAAGGTTGGAAATTTCAGGAACAGATTTTAGATGACCAGGGGATCTCAAGGGAGAGTCTAAATGGCCGCTCACCAAAACACTGGCTTGATTGTAGGTAGCATTCTGTGCTGAAACTCTACAAAAGCAAAGCAAAAACATAAGAATCTACAGAGAAGAAACGAAGGCTCTTACCTTACCTCACAGCAACATTCATATGATTTCTATACGAGAGCGCAACAGAAAATGCATGCTAAAGGATCCGCTAACAAGTGATTCATCCAGTTCAAGCCTGAGTAGCACACAAGGTAAGCAATATGCAAGAAAGACCTGTCCTTCAAGGCAGTGATTTCAGCTTTCAGACCTTCCTGGATTTGTTTTTACCCACAGAACGTTAAAAGCCAGAAAAAGGAAGATACGAACTTGACGGCCTCCAATTTCGTGAGCCAATTCCCAGACGTGATCCATCGCTCTTTGTTCCGAGAACTTGTTCAGAGGAGTGTTTCTTGGGAGTGAGCTAAGTAGCCCTCGTGAACACACCGGGAAGCAATCCAAACAAGCCCAACGACAAGAAACAAAGCCAGGATCTCAGTAGAAAAGAGGAGCTGCAGCATGGATTTGGAGAGCTCACCATTGCCAGCAACATGGCGATCCTGACTTGGCGGCCGTCACCGGCGGAGCATTCTGCGAGACAAGAACCGCAAGTGACACTGACTTGAACGGGTGATGAACAGGTCGAGTACGCGCCTGTGCTGCAAGAAAGGGGAGCATGGTGCACCTCGTCTCTCGCCGGTCATCTCGCTGTTGGACAGCGCTTGGGTGTGTTCTAGCGTCCAACAACACAAAGGACGAGTGCTTCCGGTGGCGTAGCTGCATGCGATGGCGTTCTGACTCGAGATATCTGAGCGGAAGGCAAGCACTTTTAGTTTTTTAGTAAAAAAGAGAGTACAATTATCTTATGCAGAAGTTTTCCAACCTCCACTAACAATCCATGAATCTCCATCACTTCTTGGAGTGGGAGCATTACTCCCAACTCCTTTGAGCAGGAAATTCTGTCAATATGCCAAGCATATATTTAATAGAATTGTCGGAGTCGATCGGCATTCTTAACAGGAACTTTTTCAAAGTTACCTTTCCATTTTTTCTTGACGTTTCCAAAAAGATTACTAATTGCAGAAAATAACCATTCAACTTCCTGTAAATAAATAAATAAAAGTATATAAATAAATAATTTTATTAATTATACATGTAAGAGGTAATTTTGATTGTTTTTAAAGAATGTTTTGATTTGGGATTTTGATTTAGATCTAACTTTTGCATTCTCTAAATCTCCTTTTCTTTATAGTTTTTTCAATTTTTTCTCTTTTGTTTTTGTCATTTTAGTTCATCTTTATAGTAGGGCAACAACTTTCTCCTTCTTTGACTTTAGAGTAACAATTAGTGCAGTTGCTCAATATTATGTAATTATAGTTGAGCAATCAAATTTAGTTGATTGTGACATTCATGACGTTATACAACTCCTTCTACTCTTGATACCAATCCTTACATCTAGTTGGAGTTCTTCCATGGGAGTCATAGAGATGATATGTACCCTTCATTTGATCATTTTACAATAATTGCCATATATTATTCTTGGGATGATGCTCGGCATTTGTGTGAGTTTTTTACATGTTTTTAACAAATAGTGTGTAAGTGACTAATTTTTCCATTATACTTTACTCACTTAACCACACATTTTACCACTTAAAAAAGTCTCACTCATAACCTTTATAAGTCCTATTTTGGACTTGGGGATATGTTAGTCTTGTGAATAACATTTATACCACTAAACCTTTGCACTTGGTCCAAGTGCTCCATGTGTCTGATCCCATGATAAATACCCCAAAAGCACCACTAACATCTCAACCCGTTACATTAAAACTATATTTATTTACCTTTGTTTTATTAGTAGTTCAAGACCACCTGTGCCATAGTCCTATCTCTCAAGACTGAACCCCCCATCTACGAGCGGTCATTCCATGACCACCCTTTAGCATCCTTATAATGCCCAAAGACATAAAAAACACCCTTCCCTAATGTCTCTTCCTTGGTCCTCACCAAGTCCCTCTGCATCCCTAATTGTGCTCATCAACATTGCCATTGGGTTAAGGCTTAAAAGCTTGACCACTAAGTCCCACTAACCTCTAGAACTTCTTTACTATGTGATCATATCCTTAGTCACTACACAAGAGGATTGCTCATCTTCCTTTCTATAGTTTGGGACTTCGAGACAATATTTCAAAATACCGTGGCTCTATGCAAGCCTTGTGGGTATTCTCCCCACCTTTCGCCTTTATGTGCTCTAGCCATGTGGCTAGAGCGAGGTTCTAATAAGTCATACTAGGTATCTAAGTAGGTAGTGCCACCCACACTTAAATTCAATTATTCGATCTCCTGGGGGAGCTAGAGTTGACTCTTGAACACTTTACCATATTACCCACTTGTCCATCCATGTTCATTCATTCCTCAATGGTTATATCATCACCCATGATATAGGTATTACCTTCTTTAGTCATACTAGCCTTTCTTGGCTAAATTGGCTCCCCTAGAGTCTTCCCCTCTACTATACTTTTGGAACTCACCAAACCCTTCAAGGTCTAAAATACAATCACTTTAGGCTTTCACCCTCGAATTCGGACTTGGACTCAAACTCGGACTCGGATTCAATCTCGGTCTTGGTCTTGGTCTCGGTCTTAGTCTCCTCAGCTTGACCTCGGACTCCATCTTAAGTCCATTTTAGACTCAACCTCGAACTCTATCTCGGATCCATTTCATACTCTATCTGAGGTCTATCTCAGGTCCATCTTGAGTCCATCTTGGATTCATTTGGGACTTCATCTCAAGTTCCATCTCAAGTCCATCTCGAGTCCATCTTAGACTTCATCTTAGGTTTCATCTCGAGTCCATCTCAGGTTCCATTTCGGGTCCATCTTAGGTTCCCTCTTGGGTCCATCTCGAGTTCCATCTCAGGTCCATCTCGAACTCCATCTCAGACTCTATCTTAGACTCCATCTTGAACTCCATCTTGGGTCCATCTCAAACTCCACCTCGGGCTCTATCTCAAGTCCATCTCAGACTCTATCTTGGGTCTATCTTGAGTCCATCTCGGGTCCATCTTGTGTCCCTTTTCTAGAGACTTGTTTATTTATCACTTCATTGGGACTTTGACTATTACTCTCAAGTTTTCAAGTTAAAACTTTTAGTTCAAATGTATTATGTTTGTTTGGCTTCCACTTTGACCACTACATGTGGCACCATTTGGGCTCCACTTTAGGGTTTAGGGATTTGTATCTTACATAGTGTTGTAATGGTATAATAGTTTGAGTGTAGCCACTAGTGAGGATTGGAGTATTCTCCTGGACATCTTCAAATGCACATTTGGATATACCAACAATTATGATGATGCCTTCTAATAATTGCATCAATTTTATCAAGGGCCATTTGAGTTAGTGATGCAATTTAGCATTCATTTCCGAAGACTCTTGCTTCATATGGAACCAAATATATCAAAGTGGATCAAATTAGGAATGTTGTGGTTAGCACTTCGTCAAAATCTTGTAGGACTTATGTATGTACTTGTTCCAGCCACCCTTGATAATGTTCTTCATTTGGCACAATGTTATGAAATGTCACCTCTTCCATTCTTATAGCACATCCTTTAGCTCCATTTCATGTAAGAGGTGGTCTTGTTCCAATGGAGGTTGATGCTATTGTTGCTCGAGTTTATGGACAAAGGTAAAGATGTGGTTGTGGCCGTGATGTCTACTATTGGACGTGTGATGAAGTTAGTTACGCTTATGGGCATTGTCGGTGTTGTTAGCGTTTTTCAGATTAGCGATCTTCATTTCCAGGGTGGAAACCTTGGTATCAACAACGCTCTATTGGTGCTGCTGTAATGGAAAGTTTGGACGCCAAGATGCTTCTAGGAAATAATGAGTCACACGAGTAGTAGAGGGTCCTTGCATAAATAAATCAATAACAGGAGTAAGGGTTCATTTGGCACTAGTTCATTTAGTGTTTATTTTTTAAGCTTGTTTTCATAATAAAAGGTCTTCTATTATTCTTTTCATGTTGGTTGATACAACTTTGAATTTATCTTCTATTGCTCAACCTATTTCTACACATTGCCATTTATATTTGTGTCATATGGTAGAGGCAATTTTCATTCTTTATGGCAATGACCGTACACATACATATGTACAAGATGAAGTGGACCTAGTTGTGGGTGTAAGCAATTTCGAGGGTATGGATTGATTGTAGCACAATCAATTGTGACTTTGAAATTTCTCTTTTTTGTCTCATACTTCCTTATATTTGTTCCATTGTTTTCACCTTTGTTCCTTTTTGTCCCTTTGCTTCTACCTCTGCTTCAATCACTTTTATCTCCCCATTACTTCCTTTTATGTTTTAGTCTTATTCCTCTATTCTCTCTTTTGATCCTTCTGATGATCTTTATATTAGAGTGGTTGGCTGATGTGAGACAAAAATCCCTAAGTCCTAAAGTGAAGCCAAAAAAGGTGCCATATGGTAATGATTGAAACAAAAGTCTAACAAGTATAACATTTTTGGACCAAAAGCTCCAACTTGAGTGGAACTCTAAATGAAGTGCTTGAGGAATGAGCATGAAGCAATCAATGAATGAATCTCTAAAAAAGGACATAAGAAGGACTAACACATGGCAAGTGTTGTGATACATAGAAGTGTTAGGAATGAGTCCAAAATAGAGTTCGAGAAGGAGTTCAAGATGGAGTTCAAGAAGGAGTTTGCGATGGAGTCCAATATAGAGTTCAAGATGGACTCGAGATGGAGTCCGAGATGGATCTAAGATCTTCGGAGTCTAAGATGAACTTGAGATGGAGTCTGAGATGGACCTGAGATGGAGTCTGAGATGGACCTGAGATGGAGTCTGAGATGGACCTGAGATGGAGTCTGAGATGGACCCAAGATGGAGTTCGAGTTCAAGTTTGAGATGGATCTAAGATGGAGTTTAAGGTCGAGACCTGTAGTGCATGTGATCATGGGATGAGATTTGGATATACTGTCACCGTGGATCCTTGGAACCTTGGGGGATAAATGGGGATAAAATAGCCACTAAGGACTCTCTTATCAAGCAATTGCCCCTTTTCCAGTTGGCTTAAAGGGAGAGAAATAAGGTGTGTTATAGTTGATATCGGAGCAAATAACATGGGTTCGATTCCCATTGATTAGTGGTTACTTAAAAATATAATATACCCTTGAGCAAGGTATATTTCTACCCCTAAATTTGAATTTGAAATCATTTGAAATCAATGGAAGGATTGGTAGATTCAGTGCGAAGATGGAGTTCGAGATGGACCCAAAATGGAGCATTTGTCTCCCAAACCCTAGGACCCTACGCTGATATATCGGTAGTACCTTTGGGTGTCGGTTATGGAATTGGACATATGGAGCATTTGGACTAAGTGCAAAGGCTATAGATGCTATTTATGGGGCTAATAAGTCCTTAAGTTCGAAATAAAACTTTTGGAGGTTGTGAGTAAAATTCCTTCAAATGGTCAAAAGTGTGGTTAAGTGACTAAAGTAGAAAGGAAAATTTAGTTGCTTATAACTAACTCATGAAGGAGTATAACAATCTCTTTGAATTTGATTTATTATCTAGCTAAGATTGCAATATGTCATTCTATTCCAATTGGGGATGCTCATCCAATTAAGGTTTTTGTTTGTTGTCAGTCACTAAAAGAGATTAAGATTTTATGTGCAAACTTCAAGGGGATGTTGGAAAAGGGTGTTATTTGAAAGTCGTGGAGTCTTTGGGTGTGTGAACCTCATCCTTTGATGAAACCTGATGGGAGTATTTGTTTTTATATTGATTATTATTTATTAAATAAAGTGACAATCCCAGATGTGTACCCTCTTCCTCACATTGCTAATATTTTATATCGTTTGGAAAGAAGTTGTTAATTCACCAAGTTAAATTTTACCTCTAGGTATTGACAAGTGTTGATGGGTAAAAAGGATATTCTTAAAATTGCTTTTTGTACACCATTTGTTTTATATAAGTTTTTGGTGATGTCGTTTGGTTTAAACAATGTTTTAGCAACTTTCCAATGGATGATGAATAAGGTTTTTTATGATATGCTAAAAATGACTGTTGATCTCATTGATGATGGTTTGATCCACTTGGAGGGGATGTGGGAGGAACACATCCATGATGTTTGTAAAGTGTTGGATAGGCTATGGGAAGTTGTTTAAAGCTGAAGTGGTCAAAGTGCGTATTTGGGTCCAAGGATACGACTTATCTTTTGTATTGTATTTCTTGTGAGGGTTTGCAAGTTGATCCTAAAAAACTTATGGCTATTTTTAAGTTCCCTACTCCAAAGTGTGTGAATGATATATAGACCTTCTTAGGGGGGTGTAATATCTTAGTCATTTTGTTGATCATCTTTCTAATCATACTACACTGTTGTAAACTTTATTAAAGTTATGAATATTATTTTTCATCTATTCTATGGATTGTGAGCTAGCGTTTATAGATCTCAAAGAGTTATTGACGACTCCTTCAATTTTGGCATATTCTGATTACACTCAACTTTTCATTTTGCACGTGGATGTTTCTAATATTAGTCTTAGAAGTATGTTGATGCAAGAGAGTTTAAATATGTCTGGTTAACACCATCCCATTGCATATATCAGTCATACATTATAACCATGTATAAAGTTTCTTGAAACCCTAAATTTTTGCTAAACACTTTTTTGTTGTAAAGTAGTTCACCTTTGCTATGTATATGGTTCTTGGATATTACTAGAAAGTGATCATACTGTAGTTACTTCATTATTAAAGTGAAATAACTTAGTTAGTCGTACTACTCAGTGGATTTTGAAACTTCAAATATAGGATTTTGGTGTTGTTTATTGCTCAGGGAGTTCTATGGCTGATGTTAATACCCTTTTTCAAGCTCTTCTTCCTTTTTCACTATCTTTTCATATTTTTAATGAGTTTATTATTCCAGAATTTATGGATTTTTTGGATAAGGATTCCCTGCCAGCAATGATTATTGTATTTGACATTTAATGTCTATAAGGTGTAAAGAAAGATTTACCTTCTCTTGACGAGGTTCATAAGGCTCAAAAGATTGAGTAGTGGATTCAAAAGCTTTGCGATGGGTTTAAGAATCTTGCATTATTTGTTTATAACTTACTATTTTGGCATTTACATTCTTAATATCACCTTAAGGACAATTTTCCTTATTTTGTAGGGATGGATTTTGATAATCATTTATTGTTGATAGTACCTTTAATCACGATTCCACATCTTCTCCATGCCTATCATGATTTTTCCTATTCTAGGGGGGCATATAAGCATTGTCGTGTGACCAAAAAGCTATGTAAGTCTTTCTATTGGCTAAAGATGCGACGTGATATTATTTAATATATATATAGCTGCGTTTGGTACCAAACTCGTAATACTACCTCTTGTGCTAAGGAAGGATAGTTAGAGTCAATTACAATTTTCTGTCTATTTGAATTGGTAGCATTTGATCTTATAAGGCATTTTTCATGGTTGACTGTTGGCAATGAATTTATCATTATTGTTTTTGACTACTTGACTTGTTAGGTGGAAGTTGGTGCTCTTACTAGTGCCTCTACAACTACTGTTAAATACTTCTTCTTCAATCGAGTTTTGTTCAAGCAATCCTATCTAGAGCAAATTCTTTTGGATAATAATCCTGCATTTATGGTTGAGGCATTTCACATTTTAACATCTTGGTTGGGGATACATGACACTTTTACCAATACTTTTCATCCACAGTTAAATGATTTGGTGGAATGGCTCATTTAGAACTTCAAAAAGACGATTGCAAAGTAGTGAACTTTTAGTATTCGGATTGGGATGGTTATTTGTTGCCACTTTAGTATGCATATATCACAGAGGTGCAAAGTTCTGTTGATACTTCACCATATAAACTCTTATATGATCATGATTCAATACTACTAACTATAAGGAACCAACTCTTCGAAGAGTTGTAGGCTAAAGGATCCTCGAAAGCACAATTGAAATGATAAAGAGTTTATTGGATGGGATTGAGTCTGAGATCAAGTCCAAGACTGACTTTGAGATTGAGTTTCAGATAGAGTCCGGGATCGAGTCCGAGGCCAACTCCGAGACCGAGTTCGAGACCAAGTTTGGGACCAAGTTTGAGATAGAGTTTGAGATCCGAGATCGGGTTCGAGACCGAGTCCAAGGTTGAGTTTGAGGTTGAGTCCGAGATCAAGTCTAAGGTCAAGTCCGAGACCGAGTCCAAGGTTGGGTCCGAGATCGAGTTCGGGACCGAGTTCGAGTACTAATACAGGTTGAGTGGTGAAACCCAAAGCGTGTGTCTTCTAGGGGGAGGGGGCTGCAGGGGGTTTCAAAAGTATAGTAGGGATAATGAGGTCTAGGAACTAGTCTTGAAGGAACTCTCTAGTGGTGCTTCCAAACTGACTTGAGGTTGACACTGGGGCTGAGGGGCCTTGGGTGGGAGTGAGCATGGACTTGGATGGTGTCGGAAGGGCCACCCCAGGAAGTGCTCAAAAGCAGCTCCCACTCCTGGAAGGGAAATCGACTGCAATGCTCTCGACTTATGTGGAGTGGTGCCCCACTTGAGTACCATGTGGCTCATTAGTCCTCGCCTTGCCTAGGGGCTTAGGCCTTTTCTTTGGGATGGAAGTGGGGGAGTAGGGGTACCCATATCGGGCTGTTAGGCCATGGTGTTTCCCCCCCCGCGTCCTAGAGCAAGTGTTGCACACAAGGCTTGGGATTTAAAGGGTCCTATGATCAAGTCTTGTGGTACCAAGGGGATGTTAGGAATTTGGAGGCTTGGTGTGCTTGGCTGTTTGTGCCTATAGAGAGTGTAGCCGAACCTTAAGTCTAGTCTAACCCGAGGAGGGGCATTGGGAGAGATTTGGGAATTCGTGGATGGATAGCTAATGCTCCATTGCTCATGTAGTGAGTAGCTGAAACCAAGTAGGAGCTAGTACCATAGGCGGGAACCTTGGTAAGGGAACTTAGCTAAATCCAAGGAAGTGTTGGTCGGATAGACGAAGTAAGCTGGCAAATTGGAAAGGAAAAATTTGTGGCTTACAATTTGGTATCGGAGCTTTTTCCTCAATTCTAGCAAAGGATAGAGGCAGATTGCTAGGAGATGGCAAAGGTAGGGCATAAACAAACTAAGGCAGAAACAAAACCTCCTCCAAAGCTGGAGCCTCTAGGCAAACAAAAGGCTATGGATGAGGAATCCTTGCATAAGGAGGACTCTGATGAGAAAACTTCCAAATAGGAGTCTAATGGTGAAGTTTGGACATCCAAGGCTCAATTGGATATTCTAGAAGGACAATTGGCATAGACCAATGCCCTACTAAAGACTTTCGTATGCAAGTTAAAGCGTGACAAGAAGCGGAAGAAAAAGCAAAAGACTGCAAATACTGGCAGCGCAGAAGGTGCGGAACCTTCGGCAAGGACTGAGGCAGAACCAAACAAGGTCGAACAAACTGAAGTGGAATCAATCCCTCAAGTAGTTCCCAAGTACAAACCAAAGCCCCCACCAATCTTCAAGGGAGTGAATGATTATAAGGTGGTGGAGGATTAATTTTACGATATGAAGGATTATTTTTTAGTGTTGCGGTTACCGAGCTCGGAGGAGCTTGTTCATCATTCCAAAAGGAGGGGATGATGAGGTTGAAATATACAAGTACAATATTGTATATTAATATTAGTGTAATAGGATTTTAATATTCGTTGGATTGGTTTTAATTCAAACCACTCACTCTTGTATATAAGCTAGGGTTTTCGGGCTAATTGATATGCATATTTCTGTATTCCATTTCCATATTCTATGCACTCACAATACCTAAAGAATTCTAGTTATAAAAATAATCTCCAATGAGATAACCACTAGAAGAATATCCTCCCATGTAAAATCTTGAATTAACAAGACTTATCTTGGAAAATTCATAATGTCTACCAATGTAGCCAACATAAATCATCTCTAAAAATCTAACAAAGTGAATCAAATCTCCAACTTCTAGATTCCCAATTTCAAGTAGTATTGCTCCTGTGGATGCATTGTCTTCTTCACCCAAGTAAAAAAATGCTATATTTAAATTTGGATCATCTATAAAAAACAAGAAATAATTAGGTTCATCAATTTTTGAAATCACAAACTAACCAAAGATAATGGTAACTATAAAAGCTTTAGGATTCTCTCCAGAAAAATATACTACATACATTCTATTTTATAGTTGTTTCTCTTCATGATACTTGATTTCTTCGTCCTCTTCATACTCCTCCTCTTCTTCTCCTTCTTTTTCTCCTTCTCCACCTTAGAAACAATGTAAAATAGTGACATTTAGTGTGTCTCCTATTCAGACACAGGTCCCTTTGCACACAAATTTGGTTTCATGGTCTTGTTCCAAAACAAGATCATTCATCTCAAGCTGTTTAAAAAAAAAATTGTCTACCCAAATAATCTTTTTAACAAGCTTTTTCATTTCTTTTAGGAGTGGATCAACTAAAGTATCATCCTGTTACACCCTAACCCTTGCCTTTGTCCTTGGTTTTGATTTTAATCCTTTCAAGAGCTTTTTCTTTTCTTGTTTTTTGTTGGTCAATGAACTCTTTCTTTGTTGCTATTACTGCTTGCTTTTGCCTTTTGGCTTTTCTACCTTTGGAGTCGGCTCTTTCTCTAGCTTAGTCTGCTTGAGTTCTTGCCTCTTCACCTTGATATTTCTTTGCCTAGGCTCATGAATTTCCCCCTTACTTTTAAGCTTATCAAGTTTCTCTAACTCCCCCTCGCTTTTGCTTTCCCCTTTACTCTTTCTTTGCCTCAAATCCTCATTTTCCTGAGCCTTGATCTTGCTTACCTTTGGCTCTAGCTCCCCCTCACTTTCACTTTCCTCCAGCTCCCCCTACTTTGACACCTTAAATTTACTTTACTAATCAAGCTCTTTATTTTCTTATTCCTTAATTAGCTCCTCGCTTTATTCTAGTTTTACCTCTTCTTGAAGTTCCTTGCTTCTCTGCATACCCAACTCCCCCTCCTTTTCCCTGTCCTTTAACTTCCCTTCACTATGGTTAAACTCCCCCTTTGCCTTGCATTTGCTTTGTTGATCAAGCTTGTTTTCCGACTGCTTCCCTAACTTCTCCCTTGCGCTTTGCCTGAAGCTTTGTGTTTTTTTGTTACTTGTTAAAACTCCCCTCCAACTCCTTCTTTTTCCCCTCCTTGTTTTACTTCTACTATCAATTTTATTGCTGATTTACTCTCTGGCTTTATGAGCTACTAGCATCTTTTCTTGCTTTTGGTCACTGACTAAAATCTAGACCCCTATACTTGTAGGGATTCTCTACTATTCATGAAGATATTTTCATCTCTATTTTTAAAACTAGAACCCCTCTTTAACTTAGTTTTACGTATCTAGAGGGAAATACTGCCCAAAAATAGCTCATTTAGAATTGTCACCAAATTTTTTAACTTAGTGACTTTCATTAGCATTTTTAGTGCATGTACCACAATTCATTATTGTAAGGTAAGGCTGCACATGATAG
>NW_003314274.1:1749432-1751599 GCF_000143415.4 Selaginella moellendorffii
GGGCAAAATTTTTTTTTTTTTTTCCAAACCTTTTTTTGGAACTTTTTTCCCCCCCCCCCCGGCAAAAAGGGGGGAAAAGGGGGGTTTTCCCCCCCCCCCCCCCCCCCCCCCCCCTTAGCCCTTTTAGCCTTCCCAAAGGGGGGGGGGATTCCTTTTTGCCCCACTTCCCTTTTCCCCTTAACCCAGGGGCACTTCCCCCTTCCCCTTTGCCCCCTTTTAAAACTTTGGGCCCTCTTAGGGGGGGGAGGGGGGTTGCCCCCACCCCCCCCCCCCCCCCCCCCCTCTTGCCCCCCACCCTTGCCCATCCCTCCCCCCGAAATTTAATCCAAATTTAATGTTGAATTTTTATGAATAACCAACTATTTTTTAGATAATGTAGTTATGAATATCATATTCTTTGAGCTCTTTTAAAGAAGTAAATATTAGAGGGATTGAGATTTCCAATCTTAAAATTTGAGATTATGTTAAGTGTATAAACTTTTTGGAGATGGGCATAAGAAATAATTTTCCATTCTTGATAATATTCTTTGTTGATACTAAATTTTATGTTGTTAGATAAATGGCCTAGAACCTTTATCTAGGTGACTATTTCTATCAAAGTAACATATCAAATTATATTTTAGACTCTTTTATATTCATATATGATACGTGGGATTGAGTTTTGTGCTCAAGAAAATTAAAAATTTTAAAGTAAAGTGATGGGGTGAAGAAAGGGTAGGGGGCAAAGAATTATTATATCTACATCACTCAATATAAGTATGCCATTTTTAATAATAATGTCAATGCATTAACTACACACTTTCACAATCAAATAATTTACTTTATGTATTAATAAATTCATCAATAAGCTATAAGAAATTAGTGTTATAACTTTTTTAAAATTATTTTTCCTCACCCTTCCCCCTAATGCAAACTCTCCAGGAAACAAAGTACTAAAATCAGCTTAACATAAAATAAATCACCACAAAAAAACCAGTTAAAGTTACTACAATGCTACTTCTTTTAACATCACTATCAACTACTTTAAAGTTGAAACAACTTTGTAAACACATTACTCACAATCACATAGATATGATATAAAAATTACAATGACATGATCATCAATCGAGCAACACCATAAACAAACTCACATTATTACTTCAAAGGTTTATATGAGTATTAAAAATCAACTCTAGTCAATAAAATGCAATATAAATGCCATCAATAGTGATGCCACTAATAAAGATTTATGATACTCAATACCACTAACTTCATTCATAACATAGACAAGTTAATGCCACTCTCTTTCCAATCAAACTTAAAACTAATCCAACACTAAACTACTTAAAGAGCAATCATAAAATTTCTCAAAAAAAATTATATATTATAACCTAAGCCTTCTAATAAAAAGCCTCCACAAAATGAAGTAACATTTCACTATTATCCATCCTAGAACTCACCACTTATAAAACCATCATAACTAATATGTATTGAAATAGAGATTTCAAATGCATGATTTAAATATAAGCAATGAAATCACACCTCATTACAAATCATCTTTTAAAGAAAAAAAGATAATTTAAGTGTTTGATCCTTTATCCTTGATGACTCTCTTTTTTATCTCAGGTTAACTAAACCTCAAGTTTACATTTGCACTACATTCAATCCAATCTAAGAAAAATTTATGAGAGAACACATCAATGATTACTTGAACGAATAAACTAATCCCTACAGTCTTAATTGATCCACTTATAATCATGTCTAAAAAGAATCCACAAGTATAACTATGGACTAGCTTATTTGGCACTTATAGCTAATCTAGAGGAGGTTTACTTTTACCCATAGTAATATAAAACAACTCATAGTAATCATCAATAGTCTTGTTAACTTAAAGTGTAACCTTAAGCTGCTAATATGCTTTATACAAGCCCAAGCACAAACTCGTGCAAATGGTTCATAAAAAATTCATCTTATAAGCCTAAGGAAAAACTCATACAATATTATTTATAAAGGTAACCAAAAATCCATACCCAAAAAGACATAGCAACCAAATGTATACCTACTCAAATCATTGTTTTCATCTCTATATTTACAACAAAATTAGTTGCTTAATCTCATTAGATAGTACTCATTTAAATATATTCTTTGATACTAAATGTAGCACACATGGGGTTAAGTTCGGAGTTCC
>NW_003314274.1:1752059-1758159 GCF_000143415.4 Selaginella moellendorffii
CAGGGAACAAAATGACTCCTGGATAGACGACCCAAGGAATAAAGGGACAAAAGTAGGAAGTGATATGGAGACAATCCTAAAATAGGGAACATCACAATATTAAGACCACTATGCAAAATAAGCTAAATGGAATTTGATGCTATTTTGGCATACTAATGGCTTAATGCGAGATTATGGATACTCCAACAATTAGCCAGACATAGAATAAGGACAAACATGCAAACAAAGAACTAGATTATGCCTCAGGTTAATCAGCCATACCTAACCTACCCACTATCTCTATTATACATTTGGAAACCTTTACAATTTTCTAAGCATTAGTCTTTGAGACAATTACAAAATACTTACTAAGTATGGAATGACACTAGATTACAAGTCTGGACATGAGAATAACACCATTGTGTTTAGGATAATCTCTACATCTATAGATAAACCTCATTAGTAGATCTAAACACTTTCCATAAATAACCAATAGAACAGAACATGACCAACATATGGGGAAAGCTGTCTTGGAAGACACAATAAGCTATCATTTAGCTAATAATTAGGGATTAAACTCGATATCACGAGGGTCTTGTTAGAACCCAAGGAAGAATTACCACACTAACGCAAAGCAAATCACCACCTAGCCACCCCTGAGCCCTTTGCACCATTGCTCACCACCATATCCAGAAGCCCTTGATTAGTTGTGAACTAATCTGTTGTAAAATAAATTGACTAAACTTAAGTTAGTCATACTTTAAGCAATATTAATCCCAAGATTATAGCAATCCTCCCCCCAACCAAAGTCCTTCTTTGCAAAGACTGCCTGGTGACTAATCACACTTCTTGGGGCTTTGGCTCTATCCCTTCTTCCTCAACCTAAAATATCCAAGAGGAATCTACTTGAGATTCTTTATTAAAATACCTTTCAACTGGCTAACATAGAAAATTGGGCGTACTTTTACCCCACTTAGCAACTTCACTTGGTAAGCCACTTTACTAATACATTCCAAAACTTCATAGGGACTTGAGTACCTAGGAGATAGCTTATCACTTCTCCCATCTCTTAAGGATATGATGGTTATATGACTCTATAATACTGGAAATATCACTTGCATATACACCAAGTTGCCAACCTTGAATTCGTTAAAAGTTTGATACTCATCAATATACATTTTAACTTGATCTTGAGCCATTTGCAAATTCCTTTTGCATACATTTAGAATTTCATCCTGTTCTATGGATAAAATTTTTGACTCACTATCCATCTTAGATCCTTGAGATCCAAATAAACTAAGCTCAAAAGCTTTCCTTGGATGACAGCTATGCATCACAAAATAAAGTGTTATCTTGGTACCACTATATTAGCTGTATTATAGGCAAACTCCACAAGGAATAAAAATTTATCCCATTGTTTTTGTTGCTTATGAACAATGCATTATAACATGTCCTCAACCACCTAGTTGACTTGCTCAAAGTTTCCATCTGTCTAAAGATGATCCCTAGTACTTAGCTTGATGCCAATCTTCACAAAACTTCTCTAAAATTCACTTATAAATTTGAGTCTCCATCACTCAAAATCTCTATTGGCAAACCAAACTAAAGAAAGACACACTCAAGGTATACCACAACTAGGTCCACATCCTTTGCCACCTTCTTTAAAGGAATTAACCTTACAAAATTGGTCAAGCAATCTATAATGATTTAAGCTTGTTCATTTTGCCTCTATATTTTTGGCAAATATGTGATAAAACCCAAGGATATGCTCATCCATCTAACATTTGGGATATGCAATGGCACCAAAATCCCTGTTGGCTTTTTCCTTGGCATCTTCACTTCTTGACAATTCTCGCATGTCTTGCAATACTCGAGAATCATTTTCATGTTCTTCGAAAAGAACTTGCACTTGATCAACTTGTAAATCTTCTTCTTCCCAAAATGACTAGCCTTCGAGTGGTCATGGTAATAATAATAGAGGATATGGTTGATAAACTCATTAGCTTGGGAAGATTAGCTTGGGAAGATATACCTGGCCATTATACAAAAGCAAACCATTCTAGCATGAGAAAGGTGGCTTTGTGCACACAATAAGCTCTTGTACCTCAGCATCTTACTGCTAAACTTGCCTGACCAAACCAGAAAATTCAGTTATAGCCTTTGTCAAAGTAGAAAGTAGAGTGCACACAAGACAAGGCATCATCCACCACATTTGCATGTCCAACTTTGTGCTCAGTTGGAAATTTACCAAACTCCATGAGTTTGATCATCTAGTGTACCTGGTGAGAGTTAAGCTTTGGGTGAATAACAACACCAATGGCTTATAGTCTGTGAACATTGTAAATATGATGCTAAATAAATAATGTTGCCACACATGTAGTGTATTAATAATTGCCAACAACTCTTGCTTATACATAGAGTATCGTGGCTCTATTGGGTTTATTATCCTACTCTCATATGCAATAGGATGATTGTCTTGCATGAGAACACTACCCACAATATAGCCACTTGCATCCACAACCATTGTATATGGTTTATTTGGATCCCCAATATATAAAACCAGAGTATTCCTTTAAAGCTTGAAAAAGCTTTGTTCTAGCAATGTCTCCCATTCAAAAGGAGTGTTCTGACAAAGCAATTGTGTCAAGAGAAGAGTAATATTAGCATAATGCTTCATAAACTTGTAGTATAATAGCTAGCCATTCCTAAGAAACTCCTCAACTCAACAACATTTATTAGTTGGTCATTCTTTACGCATTTAAGTGCCATGCAGAGTTTCGAGCTTTCTTATCAATTTTGACTCCCTCAGCAGAGACAATATAGTCTAAATAACTGACATTTACTCCACTTAACATAAAGCTTATGCTTACGTAACAACTCCAACACTTTGTGCAAATGCTAACTATACTCAATTTACTAAAGAAAAGAATATCATCAAGATCTCCACAAAGTCATGCAATTACTCCTTAAACATGTGGGTCATGAGCCTTGTAAAAGTTGCTGGTGTATTCATAAGTCTGAATGGCATCATCATAAATTCAAAATGCCTGAAACTCATAGAGAAAGCTGATTTTGTGATATTCATATCATTTAGAGCAATTTGATGATAACCAATTCACAAGTTAATCTTGGTAAAGCTCATGGTTTCCCCAAGCCTATCCAAGATGTCATCTACACACAAGATTCGCATTTTATCCTTGACTGTTTTCTTGTTTAAAGCACAGTAATTAATACATATCTACATTAAGCCATATTTCTTCTTAAAAAGCAAGATTAGTACACCAAATGGAGACTTGCTTAGCTGGATAAAGCTGTACTCAAGTAAATCCATCACTTGATGCTTGACCTCTACTTTCTCAGCATGATTTAGCTAAAACGGTCATCAATAGATAAGCTTTATGCTTGGTTCAAGCACAATTTCGTGCTCAACTCCATGTAAAGGTGGCAAGCCCCATGCTAACTCAGCTGGGAACATGTCTTTGAACTCCTCAAGTTCTTTCACCACTACTGATTCACCATGCAAAACCTTTAACCTATCCAACTCTCAAATATATATGAAATAGAGCTTATTCTCTTTATTGCACACAACACTCTTCAACGACATTGCTAATGTCAACTTAGTCAAGTTTGGAATATCACTTCCAAACCCTAGTATCATGTACACCACCATACTCAAGCTTCACGTGTCAAAGGCTCCACTTGATCTTGAGATCAACACATATGTGCCACAACATGACAATGATCATATCAACATGATGTAAATCCACAAGAAAGAAATCTTCCACCATAGTGATCTTGCCAACTTTCACCATTAAATCATACACTGCACCATCCCACTGTTTGTTCTCGATGGAAGCTCTAGAAATCCCATAAGGAATCACTTTAGTCACTGGTAGCTTGTACTCCTTGACCAACTTTGTTGAGATAAAATTATTGGAACTATTACTGTCCAACAGAATGCACACTAAACAATCTCCTAACAATCCCTCGACTCGAATCAAATAGGATTCCAAAGCCAAGTCTATGCTCCAAATCCCATTGAGTGTACAGGCAATCACAAAGATATACTTCTTGCCCGGATTCTCCTCACATTGCATTTCTTAGACCTTCTTCCCACTTGAAGCTCTAATGCTTATATTCAAAGACTTGTTCTTGTTTTTCAACAGAGGAAAATCTACATTCCAATAGTCTTCCTCACCACCACACTTATAGCAATGGTTATGCATTTTCTTGGTAATCCATGGCTTTTTGCCAATGCCTTGACCACCATTGCCACCACCACCTTCCACATGAGACTTCAATGACCACTACCACCACTAGTCTTGTCTGAGGAGGGGCTCCTCCCACATTTGACACGCTTATTTTGAGGACATGGCTTGCCCTCGTCCACCAAATTCCGAGCTTGTTTAGAAAGCTCCTTAAAATAATTTGTTGTTTTGGAAATTTTCAAATGATCTCACATCCCCTTGTTGCACAAGCCATCCACAAAGTAATCCTTTTGGACCTCCTCAGTGTAGTCATTGGGCACCCAATTTAGTAACATCCCAAACTTCTTGATATACTTTTTCAGGCTTAAATTGTCTTGCTTCAAGTATCAAAGTTCATATTGTGCATAAAGAGCATTATAGTGAGGAGCAAATTCTTGCTTCAAAGCTTCCTCAAATTTAATTAGCAACACCAAATGTCATTTGCCAGCATTGGTACGTTGGAACAAAAGGCGAGTCTACCAATGTGTAGCCCAACCTTTAAGTGCCACCTTCACAAGGATTAGTGCATCCTCATCTAGCAATCCTTGAACCTAGATTAGTTTCAAGGTCTTGCATAGCCAGCTGAGTGCCTCATTTACAAGGATATCAGTGCCATTAAACTCAGGAATCCAAGCTTGATCAGTGACATGACTCTTGCCACCGTGAGAATTCTCCATCTTCCTAATGGACTCACATATCTTTGCCAAAGATCCATGCAAATCAACCTCAAGGTCTAGATATTGCTGTTGAGAGCTTGTAATTCCAACATCACCTCATCTATTGTCCAATCCTCCACAGATGATTGATTAGCAACTTCCTTCACAGAATCCATAACAACAAACTTGCTGATGCTCAAACTCTACCCTTTGATATCAATTATTAGAACCTAAGGAAGAATTACCTCACTAACGCAAAAAAAATTACCACCCTACCAGCCCTAAGTCCTCTATGCCATTGCTCATGGCTATGAGCACACTCCCACTCCCCATTGTATCCAAAAACTCTTGATTAGTTTTGAACTACTCTATTGTAAAATAAACTGACTAAACTTAACTTAGTCATACTTTAAGCCACTGGATTAATATTAATCCTAAAATTATAATCTAAGGAAGTGCAAATCAATGAATGATTTCTTTAACAAGTCAAATATACTACTTAAAAATTCTGTCTCAATGAATGAATTTCTCTAACCAGATTAAATATGCTTGACTAATAACACTTAAAAATTCCATCTTTATGTGTAAGTTTATGAATTTAAACTTCCCAGAAGATTATCTAGCCTAGTACTATCAAACCTAAGGATGCTTAACCCTAAATATCTCAAGACCCTTAACCAATTAAAAAAAAAGGGTACACTCTTGAGCCCTTTTTCTTTGTATTTGAACTCCTATGAATCATCTTTTAAATCCACCTTTTTTTTTGTTACTTACAAAAAAAACATAAGTATTGGATCTTGACTAGCGCAATATTCCCATAATCTATCTATCTAGAATAGTAATTGGCTCAATTAGATATAAACACCCTTAGTCTATATATAGATATATTCCCTCATACATCAACTAAAGATTATATATTAAATATGGTATCATAGCAATAATCTAATTGGCCTGTTAGAGAGTAGCACAAGGAATATTTGGAGTCCTTGTTTGTACTAAATATAATTGAAAATAATTGTTGAGATTGGGTTAATGCACTTTAATGATTCTTAGAGGTACCGAGTATAAATAGTTTTTGAACATTTTATTTATCCAGATGATGTGGAAAGTTTTTAAACTTTTCCAGATTATTGATTTGAATGTCTTAAACCACATAGCTTTTAAGTAGGGCCAAACTATCTTTAATTTCATTAATGAGCGACCGGGAATGCGTGAGTC
>NW_003314274.1:1758259-1824787 GCF_000143415.4 Selaginella moellendorffii
GATCATAAACTCTCATTTTATATATTTATCGCCAATACTATTGAAGATACTACCAAATGCCAACCTTGAAAAGATGTTTAACAACATACTTTAAAATTTCTTTCACTTTGGTTTTCCTTTTATTAGGCAATTGGTAGTATCGTGAATATAACTGTAGGTATCAAAAGTTAAATATTGATGAGTCCTTTTAAATATTCTTCTTTTATTACCACGATAGTAGAAGATTTTTATTGCTAATTTCCTTTGTAGCCCTTTTGATCAAATGTTAGTAAACTAGGCTTAGTATTTGTATTTGGCCAAAAAAAAAGGAATTCCTAAATATCTATTTAGTTAGTATAGTTTGTTAATTCTCTTTTGCTCTAGTTTACATTAGCTTAACAAAATTAGGCATTAATCTCTCAATATCATTACATAATAACTTATTATATTTGCTAAACACCCTCACCATATCTTATTTAGTCCTATTGGTTATTGAAAAACGTTTAGATCTACTAATGATATATATATGGAATGTAAGGATTATTTTAAACATGATAGTGTAATTCCTATGTCTAGTTTCACAATCTAGTGTCATTCTATATTTAGTAGGTTTTTGAAATTAAGAATAATGGGTAGGTCAGGCATAACTAACTAATCTATAGCATTATTTATTTCTTTATTAAGTATGTCTATCTTTGTTTTACATCTAGTTTAGGTTTAAATCCAAGCTATCCATATTACCTAGTGGAGTATCTATATTTTTGTGTTAAGCTGCTAATATGCTAAAATAACACTAAATTTTTATGTTATATGCTAGTCTTGGCGTTAGAGTCCTAGGACTATTCAAATATCATTTCGTGCTCTTATTCTTTTACTTTTTAACTATACATTTGTGAGTTGTACCATGCTCATATTCCTCACTCCTTGGCTATATATTTAGAAGTTTGGTTTTGTCCCTTTGTTCAGTGTTTAAGGTTCTAAAACTCTAATTTTTCTTTGTTGTCTTTGACATATATATTTAAGGGTTATATTCAGTTTCATGGTTATCTTATAGTAAATTATCATAGGGTATAAAGTGAAAATCACATACATATGAATAGGAGTTTAATTCCATCCTTTAAATCAATATCCTATGTGTAAGTTCCTAAATTTGGACTTTTCAAAAGGTTATCTAGCCTAGTACTATTCAAATCCAAAGACCATTAACCCCAAATATCCAAAGACCCTTAACCAACTTTAAAAAAAAGGGTGCACTCTTGTTCATAAACTTAACCTTTGTGAATTATCTCTCAAATTATTCCATTTAGTTGCTTACACTAAAGACTTTAAATTTGGGTTTTACTTTATTGCCCTTGGCATATGTGTTTAAGGGTTATGTTCCACTCTATGGTTATCCTATAATAAATTATTATAGGGGTAAACACTATGTGACAAAACTTGGTAGACTCATTTTCAATAAATAGTTTCATAATACCTTCTTTACTTCATAAGAATCAAATCATATTACTTTAGCTCAAATGAAAATTAAGATACTTATCTTACTTTTTTAGAGTGTTTAGGTTTTTCTGGTGCTGCCTTGTTTTTCATTCTGTTGTAATAATAATTAGTATAAAATGTATTTAAACAAGTTAAAAAATATTTATTCACTTCAGTTTTTACTATAGAGGCAAGTTGTTATAGCTATTGCATAACATCAGCCTCATTGCTAATACTGTTTTTAGAAACCTTTTTTGTATGAATAAAAAATATTTAAAACCATATAATAATTTACCTCAAAATCAACTACTGTGGCTATTAGTTTCTCTGACTGTGAGACAATTTTTATCTGGGGTATTATGGTGGTTTTGTTTCATAGCTTTCAACTGAGGTAATTGCCTCATCAATATATGGTTCCCTATAACTCATAAATTGAAATCACTTATGTTTTGCAAGTTTTTTATTAGTCCAAAAATATATAGATCTTGAAAGTAATATCTCATTCTTCCTCTATCATTTATATTATCCTACACCCTAAAACTAGTGCTCACTTTTGCCACTATAAATCTCATTAAATTCATTGTGATACTCTAATATAAGACTTTAGTTAATAAATAACCTCCTACACTTAAAAACCAATAAAAATTATATGGTTTTAATTTAAAAAGCTCATACCTTGGTTTTTAGTGATGAATAAAATTGTGAAATCCCATACAGCCATTTTGCTAAGGAATGGTATATGCAAACCATCTAATAACTTTAATTTAATAAGTGTGTTGTAGTGAATTTTGAGAATCTTATAAGAATGTTTTTTGTGTTGCATTTTGTCATAAACATCCACCACAATACCAGTTCGACCAACCACAATATTCTTTTTATAATGTGGTCATCTCATTCATACTAGAAAAAGTTTCTATACAAAAAAAAAAACCATATAGCTATCTATATAGTTTTCAAGTTGGTTATCAAGATTTTTATTTACTATTTTTCTTATTTTCCAAGCTATTAAATTTTTGATTCTCAAATCCTAGAATATGTGAAACTGCACCATGGTTTTATCTAGTGAGTACTCAATGTACTTCTTGCCTAAATCCTTCACTATTTGCTTTTCTTGCTTCAAATATTATTGTAGATTAATAAGTTTTTTTGGTGATCTAATATGGTAATTTTTTACTATACATGCATTTAATGAGTTGGATCTATAGCTAAATGTTCTTGTCTTTGCTAAACTATGTCTATATAATCCTATTATAAGGAACCAACTCCCTAATGTGTTGTAGGCTAAAAGATCCCCGAAATCAAGACCAAAACAATAAAAAGTTCATGGAGATAGAGTCCGAAATTAAGTCCAAAACTGAGTTCGATATTAATACAAGTCGTGTGGTGAAAGCCCAAAGTGATCATCTCCCTCGGGGTGGTCACTCTTTATAAACATTATATATCATCTGCATTCTAGAAGTTTAGAATAGGCCTAGTATACGTTTTTTGTTGTTCATAATTTGCCCCATACCCTTACATATATGCATTTTTTCAAGTCTTAAATAAACCCCCAATTCTTATATATACATAGAATATTCTGCTATTTTTGCATAAAGATGTAGAGGATGGGGATCAAAAGAAGCCTGTGGGTTTCGTCAGGGTTCATACATACATAACAACATCACACTTCATACCTACTGCACTTGAGATCTATTGCCCTCTACAACCTGCTACTGTAGACAGCCCTAGATGAGCACCACCTCCTCCCCTACCCGTACGTACGAAAATTTTCAAATTAAACTCAACCCTAAGGCCTGTATGTATACGTACGGTTTGCACCCAAAATAACCCTAATCCGTACATATAGATGATATATACGGTTATATAAAAGTGACCACCCCAAGTCATCTACTAGGGGGGGTTGCAGAGGGTTCCAAACGTATAGTAGGGATAATAAGGCTAAAGACCCAGTCTTGAAAGAATTCTTCAATAGTGCTTTTAAACTGAGTTAAGGTTGGGACTAAAGGTTAGTGACCTTGGTTGGGAGTGAATATAGACTCAGGTGGTGCCAAAGTAACCCTTTAAAGAAATCCTTAAAAACAACTCTCACTCCTGTAAGGGAAATCGACTAAGGCACCCTTAACTCATATACAATAGTGCCCCATTTGAGTATTATGTAGCTTATTGATCTTCACTCTTTCTAAGGGGCTTGGGTTTTCCCTTTGGGATGGAAGTGGGGGAGTAGAGGTACCCATACCGAGCTGTTAAGCCATAGTATTTCCCTTTTGAAGTAAGAAATACACCCATAGTTTGGGATTTAAAAGGTCCTATAATCAAATCTTGTCATACTAAAGGATATTAAGAACCTAAAGGCTTGGCATGCTTAGCTTCTTGTGCTTATTAGGAGTGTAGTCAAACCTTAAATCCAATTTAACATGGGGAGGGAATATCATATATTAAGACTTGAAGGTATGTTGAAGGTAAGCTAATTAGCATAGGTTTAGCTAAGTTGACCATGCATAAAGAATTAGGGGATGTCAATTTTGTAAACATATTCTACAAAGGTTGGATTTAAGTTCCAACCCTTTAGTAAAGCAAGATTAGGTTCAAGTCCCAACCTTCTACTAAGGTGAGGTGAGGTGAGGGGTATGGGGATAGCTATATCTTGTTATCATTGGCTCCTAATCAGGGAAGTTAACTTAGGCATACTATTAAGTGGGGGGATGCCTTTGGGGCCATAGTCAACAAGTTATAGGATTAAATAGTTATGTTTGATGTGGGTATCAAACTTCTTTTATAAGTGCTAGAGTTGTAAGGAACTAAATCTTTGAGGTGTCATAGGCTAAGGATCCCTGAAATCATGATTGAGACAATAAAGAGTTTATTGAATGAGACTAAGTCTAAGATCAAGTTCAAATCAAATCCAAGACCGAGTTTTAGACCAAGTCTAAGACTAAGCTATAAAGGGTTCCAAAAGTATACTAAGGATAGTGAGGCTAAAGACTTAGTCTTAAAGGAACTCTCGAATTGTGCTTCCAAACCAAGTTGAGGTTAGGATTGAAGGTTAGTAGCCTTGGGTGGGAGTGAGCATAAACTGAAAGGGTGCCAAAGATGACCCCCAAGGAAGTGCTCAAAAGTAGCTCCCACTCATGGAAAGAAAACCAATTACAATACTCCCAACTCATATGAAGTGGTGCTTTACTTGAATATAATATAACTTATTAGTCCTCGCTCCTTTTGAAAGGCTTGGGCCTTCCCTTTGGGACAAAAGTGGGGGAGTAAGGGTACTTATACCAGGTTGTTAGCCCATGGTGTTTTTTTTTGAGTTCCCGAAGTAAAAAATGCACTTATGGCTTAAGATTTAAAAAATCCCATAATCAAATTTTATCATACCAAAGGATGTTAAGAATATGAAGGCTTGGTGTGCTTTGTTACTTGTGCCTGTGAGGAGTTTAGCCAAACTTTCCTTAAGTTTATAATTTGATACTTTAATTAGACTTTGCATAAGTACATAAAGTTTGACCTTGCAAAAATTCCTCTATTAAATCTTGAATGTTCGCTAGGTTTTCTGTCAATTCCCATATTGCTTAACATAGTGGAATTCTCTTCCATTTTACATGGAACTCCTATCTTTGTTGCTTGCCTTTGTGCACATCCCTCTTCCCGTTAGACAACCTCGAATAAAAGTCTTATTTGGTCTTTGTGAAACAAATCCTTAAGTTCACGTGGAATATAAGATGCATCTTCTCCATCTCTTAGGGAAGTCAAAGGTGGTAAGCCATTTTACCAATTTAAGCCTCAATTTCAAAGGGCTTTGCAAATTTATTTAAAAAACTCAAGATCAATTCATTTCTAGTACTATATATATATATATATTTACTTACCTTTAAATCAATTTTTAGTTGATCCCACTTGGTATCTTTAAGTTCTTAGTGTTCAGCCACACCTTCTTCCCAAGTTAAAACACTATATCTTAACACTTTTGATTCACATATTTAATTTGTCTTTGTTAAGCCCATTTCAAAAAATCCCTCTCTATATTCTAAATGTTAAGTCTTTTCGCCTCCTCCATAATACTCAGCTATGTTAAGTTTTATAGAGCTTTCAATAGCTCATTTATTGATGACTTCCCATGGACTCACGGTGTGTAATGGTGTGTAACTTATGGGCGGCATCACGATTGTGAGATGAGCTACTTGTATTTCTGGGTCAATGAAGGTGATCTAACAAGTGCAAAAACCATGATACAAGAGCTGACATAGCTACCAATGAAGATTGTCACAATCCAAAGCTGCATTAGTGGTATCACTTGTTTCTACATGAATTATCTACTGGACATGTGAGCTTGGGGCATTCACAGGTTGAAAGATAATGGGGAATGGGTTACTATTTGAAAAATGGTACCACTGGAGTTCCCAATATTTTTGTTAGCATCCGTGGACAGGCATCGTAGATCAAGCCAAAGAGAAAGTTTGATTTAAATTGGATTGTGGTGTAGGGAGTGATAGATCAAGGCAAAGAGAAGAGCTTGATCCAAATTGGATTGTAATGCTCGAGGATAGCAAATATAAACCTATAGTTCTTATCAATAGGATTTATGTTTTTCACCTTAGGTTTAACTATAAGAACCAATGCAGGGGTTTTAACTAGGGCTTTAGTTTCAGGAATGGAGAGCATTGCCGCTGGCGGTGCGTGCTCGCTGTCTCAACACGATCCCTGCTGCGCGACTGCCAGTCCCAATACGGCCGCTCCATCCTGCGCTCGGCCGATCGTCCAAGCAGGCAAGCAGCAGCAGCAGCGATTCTTCCCATGGCGGGGCGCGATCCGGAGTGGAAGGCGTCCGTGTGGCAATGGTGGGGCGGGGCTAACCTACAAGGATGCCGGCGTTGATATTGATGCTGGAGCGGAGCTCGTGAGGAGGATTGCCGCCATGGCGCCTGGAATTGGAGGCTTTGGAGGATTGTACCCGTTTGGTACGTATGTTTGGTATGCTTTGCCTTGTATCTATCCATAAGTTTTGGGTTTTGGATGCTTTTTTCTTTCTTCCCAGGAGACTCCTATCTCGTAGCTGGAACTGATGGAGTCGGGACGAAGTTAAAACTTGCATTTGAGATGAGCAAGCACGATACCATCGGGATCGACCTGGTAGGCAGATTTTCCTTGGGAAGGATCTATAGCTGGTTTTTCTAAAGGTTGCGATGAGTGTAAACGACATTGTTACTTCTGGAGCCAAGCCGATGTTCTTTCTGGATTATTTTGCGACAAGCCATTTGGATGTGGACATTGCGGAACAGGTAATTGTTAGTGCTTTTTTGAGTGGACTGGAATAATCTTTCGTTTTTGAATAGGTGATCAAGGGAATCGTTGAAGGTTGTCGTCAATCTGATTGCGCACTACTGGGTGGAGAGGTACGATTGGCATGTATGAAAAGCTTCTTACACGTTTTTCTTAGACAGCAGAAATGCCAGATTTCTATGCACCGGGAGAGTATGATCTGAGTGGCTTTGCCGTCGGCAGTGTCAAAAAGGATGCGGTGATTGATGGAAGTAGGATAGCTGCTGGAGATGCTGTGGTCGGGCTTCCATCTACCGGAGTGCACTCGAACGGATTCTCTCTCGTTCGGAAGTACGTACAGTGTGTCATTGATCTTCAAACTTCTAGTTTTTAATTTCGTTTCAACTTTTCTTGCAGAATACTTGCTAAAAGCGGTCGTTCATTGTCAGATGAACTACCTGGAGCAGGACACAGTCCATTGACGATAGGACATGCTCTACTCGCTCCAACAAAAATATATGTGGAACAGGTTAGAGATTTTCTTACATTTGTTGCATGTCTCTTATTCGTTTGTTGCTCAGGTTTTGGATATCATTGCGAAGGGTGGTGTCAAGGGCATTGCTCATATCACTGGCGGCGGATTTACGGACAACATTCCAAGAGTGTTTCCAGAGGGTCTAGCTGCGGAGGTTAGAGTTGGTTCTTGGACTGTTCCACCAATCTTCAAGTGGCTTAAAGAGGTGAAATCATCCTTGTTAGTTGTATACTTTACTTGACGCTCTTTTTTCGATAGGCTGGAAATGTGGAGGAAGCTGAAATGTTTCGCACTTTCAACATGGGAATAGGAATGGTTTTGATTATGGAACAAATGGCCGCGGAGCAAATTCTCAAAGGAGATGAGCCCGCATTTCTGTTAGGCCAAGTGATAAACGGCGAAGGAGTCGTCTACAAGTGACATGGAAGTCTTGGCTAAGCCTCTAAATATCGAGGTTCGATATATGATTTTCCATCAACTAAAGTGTGTGCTTAATGAGAACCTAGCTATGGCTACCTGCGCGTCCGTCCTGAGGGCGCTCAGCACTGGTGCGGTAAACGAAAGTAGCAGTCTAGTCCAGTGTAGAGGCCCCCATCTGGTGCAAAGTACTCTTTTGTGTTCTCAAAGTAAGGTGAGACGAGCGAGCAGAGTGTATGCGAAGTTTGAGCGCTTCGAGGGCGGACGGGAACAGGCTGTTGTTGTGAATAAGCATGAAGCAGAAGCCGAAGAGCAGGAAAATCCTGATGAAGACGTGGAAGATACCAGTGATAGGTTCGTGTCTCTGGTTTTAGATTCTTTGTTGTGGCCTTACCGGGTTTTTTTTTCGCTTCACTTTGTTAGTGTGTTCCCAGCTGACTTGGAAGGTGCTATTGAGCAGTCTGCCGAATCCACATCGCAATTCCTCTCAGCCGGAGGGAAAAGAGCTCTCGTAAGATATTTCCTTTTGATAGTTTTTTGCAGTAGGAGTGATGGTTTTCTTGGGGATAGGTGGAGCTCTCCCTCATGGAGCTGGAGAACTTTGACACTGATGGCGCACAGCAGCAGCTCTGGGACTGCTCGAGGCTGTTTGTGAAGTCGGTGCAGAAGCGTTTCCAAAACCAGGTACGACTTTTGACGACTCTTTGTTTGGATCAAACGTGTTCGCAGCTCGTGTGCAGAAAATAAAAGCTATCTTTCCTGACATGGGGGCCGCTGCGTATGTGAAGTTCCAGTGGAAGGATGAAACCATCAAGTATGGAAGGTAGAGCACCATGTTTCTGACTTTTTGGCAATGGACTGACTAGTTCGTAACTCTGGCTGCAGTCTAAATGATCGAAAACCTGTGACGGATGACGATGACATCATAATGCTGATTGCTCCCGATCATCAAATGCTGGATCAAGTTCAAAAGATTGCGTACTCCCTTCTGGACGATGACGATATGGTAACGTTTTCTTTATTGTTTTCCCGCATTGCAATCTCGGCAAGCCAACAGATCTTTGTTTGATGCCAGCAAGAGAAGCCATTGATAATGTGGAACCCCCAGCTTTTCAGCGGCGACGTTGGTATTGGCCTAAACGTTCGTAGAGTTCGCAACGAATTTTTAAGGTACAGAAAAAGAAAATGGAGAAAGATATTTTGGAACATCTTTGCAGAACCTTTACAACTGTGTACTCGCTAAAGCCTTTGCCTACTGGCGCCATTTTTAAGAGATACCCCGGGTATGATTTGCTGCCTCTCTCTTCTTTTTCTGTGCTTAAGCTATCAAGCTGGTGTGCAGGCTTTGGAAAATCTTTCTGGACGATAAACAACGACCCGGCCGCTACTTGTTCGCAAGGGAGCAAGCTAGCAAGCCAGACGCTGAAGACCTGGAGGTTTGTAAACTTTTAAAGCTTTTCTACGCAGTTCCAGCAAGACTTAAGCGTGTTCTTTGTAGGCCATCCTACTCCAAGGCTCAGCCCCGGGAGACGAACCGCAAGTACCATCGTTTCTCGCCAACGCAATGGCAACCATGTCATATCTCGGTCGATTCATGAGATCGCTTTCCCAGTGAACAAACATACATACATGCATACATCGAGGTAAGTACTTTCTTCTACTCAGTGTCCTTCCCCTACACCTATGGGAGAGGAAAATAAAAAGAAAGGTAGTGGTGCTGACTCTTGCAGAGTACTGGTAATGGTACAAGGTTTTTTTGTTTCTTCCTAGTTAGCTCCATCTCTTAGCTCTTCCTAAAGTCAATGCCAGAGGAACTAACAGCACTAGTGTGTTGTGTTTGTCAAAATCCAGCGTAGCAGCTGCATCGATTTGGCAGGAGGATTTGCTGCTGCGGCTGCGGCTGCTGCTGCTGCTGCTGCTCCGGTTTGTTCTCGGCATCGCTACCTTGCTGGCGAAGATCCGTGGAGCTGTCGTCACTGTCGAGGAGGCGATGGACGCCGCAGCAAGTGGCCAGGACGAGCGCCGAGCAGCAGACTACTTCTCGCTCCAGATGCGAGCAGTAGCTCTCGAACATTGTCACTGTTACTTGGAGGCGAAAGTCGAGACGAAAGAGGAACTGTAGCTCCAGGCGATTCATCTCCAGCGTGCTCACTCCCCCGACTTTGGCGTAGTACGCATTGTTATAGTACCTGAAGCAAGAGCCACAAACTTTTCAGCCAAGAATCGCAAAAGCATTGATCGAAGAACCAAAAGTTCCAGAAAAGCTCAAGAAACCCAAAAATCACCTACTAGAGAGGAGGAAAGAGAGCTTACGCATCATCAAGGAACTTTGCGGCCACCATGACGCTGGTGATGAGGAGGCGATGGACGTTGAGCGAGGTGATTGGAACATCCGGCTGCTGGTGGATGAATCGATCCATGTACGCATAGGCGACGACGAAGCACGCAGGGCTACAGTTGGCGTACTTGAAAATCCTCTCCAGGTACTTCTCGATGCTGATGGAGGGCGCCCTCAATCCATGGAAAACCGTGAGCTTGGTCGCCCCCCCGCCCAAATGCCTGTGGTTGCGCGCCACCACTCTCTCGAGCAGCGATGCCAGGACGGAGATCACAGTCGGGGGCCGATTCTCCATCGCTCGCCCGCTCAGGGAAGAAGGGGAAGAAAAGGAAGAAGAAGTAGACCCTGACGATAGCAATGTCGTTGTTCTCGCCGTGGGTCGGCTCCCCAGCTCGCGATCACACACCACATCCACCATCTCTCAGCTAGAATCCCTCCTTTGCTGCGCTGCTTCTCTCTCGGACTCAAGCAGAGTGCTCACAGCGAGCTCGGGCGAGCCAGAGAAGGCGAGAAATGTGGATGGAGCTCTCGCTCGCGATCGCCCATCACATTGCCACTCCCGGGGAGAGACGAGATGGAGGAACTCTCGCCCACGCGCTCTCCGCGAGCTCAAGGAGAGCCAAGAAAACCCAGTGAGAGAAGGCCGAAAGAGGAAGAAAGTGACATTGGAACGAGGGGAGTTTTTAAAAAAGACAGCTCAAGCCTAACTGGTGGCCAGCCACCGACACGTCGGCGTGCGGGGTCGGTACGAACCGGGTTACGCCTCCGTACGAACCACAAATCTCCTTTTTCCAACTCATTTTCGATTTTTTTTTCTTTCTTTTCTCTATAATCTCGTTGTTGTGGAATGCTGGGCTGGATCCTGTGGTTGCTGACTTACGGCAGAAATTGGCATCCTTGCAAAATAAATTCATGATTGGTCATGCAGAAGCTTCAGAGCATCTTCACATCTTGTTTTGTCATGGCTTGATGTTCTTCTTAGAGAAATAAAATACAAGAAAGATCAAGCTCTTGTGGTGGTTATGTGTCCATGGACAAAACCAGGGAATCTCTGCCAAAACACACTGCTGCTGATAGACATTGATGTGCCAGAAAAACCCAATATGCACGTTTTCTCCATTCCATATATATAGCTTATTAATACTATAAGTGTTTAGTTTCCATATTACCTTTAAATTTATTAATTGAGACGATTCATGCTTGGATTTGCAATAGAATATTATTTTGTGAAATTTTCATTTAGATATCTGACAGATCCTATTAGAAAAAAATCAAAATATAATAGAAAACTTTATCATTAAGATAAAAAAATTAATCTGCAATACAAAGATTTGAAATTATGGAGAATAATGGATGGATAATATTTTAAAAATAATTTAATATATCTAATACACTGTGTTTCTGGTTGGTGTAAGAAATATATCAAAAATATTCTTATATATTCTAGAATATTTTTGAGCTCTCTAATTTGTTTGTAATCAATATTTAATGTTAATACCTTTGTTATAATAGACTCCAGCATCAGCCCTAATAAGGAGTGTTGCACACTGGTGATTCCATAGAAGCACCTTGAGATTGAAGATTGCTTATATTCTAGTCTATCATAGAAGAGCTGATGAAATGATGTAAACTACCATGACTTGATTGCAAGGTACTAATGATGGAAGAATTACCCTTCTAAGTTAGGGTGGAGAAACTAAATGGAATCTTTCATGGGGTGTTCATCAATCTTCACTTGCTGGACATTTCTCTTATTTATGCTAAAGTATCATTAACATAAAGAGCAATAAGCACAAAGGAGGCCTTTTAAAATAAAGATTTGAATCTGTATCTTCAACCACTTCAAAAGTATACTCTATATCTTTTAAATGAAGGATGACCAAGCCTAAAATGCTATAAATTATAAATACTAGAAGTAGTGATTGCAGACTAACTTGTGAAATATCAAGGATATAAAGGTGATTTTGTCATGGAGTATATGACAAAAGATGACCATGTAAAGTAAAAGAGCATCCACAAGAATCAAAAGTTGGTAAATTACCCATATTACAATATGAGTAATAAACAAAAGATTAGTGTAAAGTGATGGAACATGAAAAATGCTTTTGACAAAATGAGTCACCTTCTGCTATGTGGCATCAGAGGCAATGATAAGAGTAAAAGAAGAATTAATAATTGACAAAGTGCTAATAACATAAGCATAATTGTGTTTAAAATCCTCAATAATAAGAGGATGAATCATTGAGAGTAGCATATGTCTGTTATTGTTTTCCATTAAGACTAGTAGTCATATAACTTGAGGAAGTTGTCATAGATAAGGATAATATGAAAAACTGAATGAATATAATCTGGACACTAACAACAAATTTGGGAAGCATGTCTAGAATAATGACAAAACCCAAAAGATTAATAACAAAAGTATGCTATATGACGAGATTGACCAGCAACCACTGTTAGAATGACCATAGGAATAAAATGAATCTTGTGTAAAAGAGAGTTGCTTATTTGAAATATAAGCACTAGTAGAAAGTGATTGAGAGTAAAGTGCTAGAGTAGAAATGTTGAAGGAAGATACTAAAGAAAATGGTCATAAATGGGAGTAAGAGCAATCTTAAAAGTACACTAATCATTTATCATAACCATGATAGTAACCACATTAAAATACTCTAAAGGAAGAATATTCAAAAACTGAAGTGATCTTTTAGGGTAAAAATCATGCCTATTTGCTTTAAAAGATCCTTAAAATGTTTAATATGTCACTCAAGATCAATGTCAAAAATATATTTGAGGGATTTAAATTGCTCTTTCAAATAAAGAATCTCTGTATCAATCTTCTAACTAAAAGATCATGAAGATATGACTAAATAATAGTAGCAGAAGGATGGGATAAAACATTAATATAGATATTATTCTGAAGAGTCAACAATAAAGTAGAACAAACATAAATATCTTTCTTGAGCTTTCCCATATTTAGAAATGCTTTGTACAAAAGCGACCATCATAAGTCACTAAGTCTGTTGGCCATGTTGATTGTTTACCACATAATCAGTATTAAGCATTGACCACACAAACAAAGATACAATAAAACCCACTCCAACAATAACAACAGTCTATCAATATAAATAAAATAATTAATAAATGAGCTTAAAAAAATCAAGAGAGCTCAACAAAACCTATGTTTTAACAAAAGAGCTTAATAAAATCAACATTCCAACAATGAAGCTCAACAAAATTAATATATCGATAATCCTTTATATCAAACCATATAAGAGTAGCTAACTAAAGAGCTCAACAAAATTGACATTCTGACAAGGAAGCTCAACAAAATTGATATTCCAACAAGGAAGCTTAACAAAATCAAAATGTTAACAATCCTTTACATAAAAAAAAAACCATACGTTAGTAGCTGACAAAAGCGATCAACAAAATCAACAATCTAACAATTACTTTAACGATATTGATCAACAAAAATTTTGACAAATTGACAGTCTAACAATCTTTGGCAACAATTCTTTTTAATAATCTATTTCAATAATCCATTCTGATAATCCTTTTTGACAATCCTTGTTAACAGAACAATAATGCTCTTCAATACCAAACAATACTCGAAATGTGGTATATATGTTCTTAATCATCAAAATTGAGGATAATTTAGCCCTACACAAAAGCTACATGTTCCAAGATATTCAAATTAGAGATGTGAAAGAATTCAGAAAATTCCCACAACTAATGTAGTCATTTGGACAAACAGAATGATTGAAAATAGTATAAACCTATGTACTTCTAAAAATCATAATCATGGCTTTGGGTATAAACTCTTTATCTAAAGACTCCAAAGACTCTTATGCTGCTCTGTAACAGGTTGATTGGATCACTGCTATGATACCATGTTATCTTGATTGAATCCCTAATGCACAATCCTTAATTGATGTGGACTTATATATATATATATACATATATAAGGAAAACATGTCCAGATATAAAATAGATCCTTATATAGACTAACACTATGTTCTGGTGGCCGTGCCCCAAAGATCCAAGGCTTATGCCTTCTCACCAACCTTGTCGCTGCAACCAGCATTGTCACTCTCCAAATATCCTATCCACATATGTGAGCCAGCAATCCACTCCTCATTCCTCATCCATGAAGTTACATGGCCCAAAAAAGTAGGCAAGGATCATTGAGGCTACATACTTCTCATAAACATGCCAATAAGACAAAAAAGATTAAGCTCTTTGATCAGCACTGGATTACTTTGAGTGCTTTGAGCAATATGGTTCTCTCCTCGAGGCTCTCGTCCATGAAAGCTGGAGGGTATGGAGGCATCAAGTGTACATAGATAAGGTTGATCTCAGAATAAGAACCTTTACTTTATTATCATCTACCTTTCTGTAGAAATCCTCAAAAAATTTGCAAAAATAATAAGAGTTATATGTAAGACATAAGACAGGAACTTCAACTAATAGTTCATATGAACCTTTATGGTCTTAATATATATTTATTAACGATTTAGCAAGTCCCCAGTTATTTTTCACCTGGGTAGCATTATGCACGAGGTTTTGATATTCAGGAAAGTCCTCAACTTTTGGCAAATTTCTTAAGATTAAATTGGTGTAACGATAGGAATGCAAACTTGGTTTGATGAAAATGCACAAGCATGTTTAGCTTAATTTAGTGTTGCCATTTCTTTTCTGGCCTCCAATACTTTTCTCGCCTACCAAAGAGAAAAATCACAAAAGCTTTCAAGAACACGCAACATTGCACAAACCTTCTAGAGGATGATTATCCATCCATTCCTCTTCTGGTGTCTTCCAGGTGACGGGAGCAAAGTCCACCAGCATCTGCTCGCAACTTTCGAGAGCCATCATCATATCTGTCTCACCTAAACAACAAGAGCGCTTTCAAATTATGAAGGATCTACAGAGAGAAGTGACTGACTACAAACTCTTGTAGTTCGATTTCCCCATTTCCTCCAGCATCTCAGCAATGGGCACGAGCTCCAATTCCCTGCCCTTGCTCGTTGTAACCGCTTCTTGGTATTGCCCAAGCTGAGGAGCCACCACAACTCCAACAAGAAATCAAGAAAAACAGGAGCTCCCAGCTCAGTGACAGCTGAACACGGCATCATCACCCCCTGGCCAACTACGACGCCCACTGTGACCAAATATTTCCAGCTGCAAAGCCATCGCTTCACAGCCATGAAGGTGGCAAAGCTTAGATTATATAAATTGCCTGGAACTAAAGACGCTGATCATGGTGGCATTGTCGGCTTGGCCGCCTCTGCTGTTGTTGGACGATGGCACAACACACCCGAGCACTGTCCAACAGGTTCCATTCGGCCTGATGAGAGTCGCCATCCCCATGCGGCTTTCAATCCCCGGCGGCTGAGACAATCTGCGAGAGCCGAGATGCACCGAGCCGATCATGCTCCCCACCTTTTCTTGCAGAAGAGGTGCGTACGTGACCTTCGGCGGTTTTAAACACCAGCCTATAGTCATGTTCCTTCTTGTTCTGGTACAAGTCCTCCTTCATGGCGTTACTTCTAGCCACATCCATCCGATGGCGATGATCGAGTTCCTGCTCCCTGGCTACCATTCGGGCAAACGCTTTGCCCACTTTCGTTTTGTGGAATGTGTCCGTCTCGCTGCGATGGCGCTTGCCAGTGATGACAAGAAGAGGCCGTCGCCCAGCTGTGCGTGATTTGGCTGCAAGGAGAGCAACGAGGTGATCTGATCCAGGGACATGACCGGGTTCCTTGAGCAGGGCCAAGTCAGCGGCACGGCGGGTCCAGCCCCCAGTGCGCTGCAATGCCATCCAGCATGACGTGGCCTCCATGCTTTCAGTTTCTTTCTTTTTTTTAGTTAAAATTTCCACTTAACTTTTGTTAGCGGCACCATGCGCCCGCGTACAGAAATCATACGAATGTTGCTGTGAGGTAAGAACTTTCTTCTCTTCTCTCTGGCGTTCTTTGGAGATTCTTATGGTTTTTTTTTTAATGTTCTTCTAGAGTTTCTGCACACAATGCTACAGACGGTAAAGCCAGTGTGGGCATTTCGACTCTCCCTTGGGATCGCCCAGTGCTGGGGACTGTGCCTCGTGCGTTGGTAATACTTTGCTTGTTTCGCAACACGTTTGTTTCACAAACTAGATCTATCTCGTGGTCACAGCGTCAATGCTAGTTCTACGCTACATTGTTGATTCCGGCTAAACTCCTGTAAGTCCAATTCGGATCTTGTTGCTTAAGCTGTCAGGATAGTGCTGGGAGCTTTCCAGGCCTCTTCTGGTTTCATTACGAACTCATAAGTGGTGATCAAACAGGTGCAGTGATCAATTTCGAGGCTACCGGACCTGGTATGATTTTTGTGCCGGGCAGTTGAGCAGCCAAGATTCAGAAAGCTTCAAGAGGTAAACAAAATAAATACTTAGCTTTAATCTTTCTCAAGACATCAATGGTGTTCTTATTTCTAAAGCGCACACCAGAAAACTAATTATCTCACTCCACAACAATTTCTCATCCATAAACTGTCTGCCAATACTTTTCTCGCCTCCAACTCTTCTGTCGCCTTCAAGTCTTGTCTCTCGACTTCAACTCTTGGCTCGACAGCAACTTCCCTCTGGGAGCTTTCCCAGCTCTCAACAGTCTAGTCTTTATAGACTTTCCAGCCTCGGCAAACTCTGTACCATATTCAGAAAAACATTCAAGAACAGGTAAAACGAAGACGCATTGCACAAACCTTCCAGGGGATGAGTATCCATCCACTCTTCCTCCGGCAGCTTCCAGGAGACGGGAGCAAACTCCAGCAGCATCTGCTGGTGGCTTTTGAGAGCCATAATCATATCCGTCTCATCTAAAATACAAGTGCTTGCAAATTACCAAAAGAGCAATAATTACGAACTCACTCTTGTAGTCTGATGTCTGCAGTTCCTCCAGCACTTGTGCAATGGGCGTGAGCTCCAATTCCCTGCCCTTGCTCGTCGTCACCCTTCCTTCTTGGTAGAGCCCAAGCTGAGGAGCCACCACAACTCCAACAAGATATCCAGTTGATTTAAAATTGGCATCATACGACACCCATGATGAGATCCGGCCACACTGAGTAGCTGCTCACTGTGACTAAATATTTCGAGTCACAACACCATTTCTCCACACACATGCAGGTGGTGAAACTTAATTGAGGGAGCCATCAACTGGCACGCCACCAAATCGTTGTAAGTAGCACTGATTCTGCATTCGAACCACGGAGCATCACCACATGCACTATATTGCAGTTAGGATAGATTTATCACTTAAATATTTTTCTCGTGTCATATTCCATTTCCACCAA
The DNA here is from genome assembly GCF_000143415.4 of Selaginella moellendorffii. Taxonomy (NCBI): domain Eukaryota; kingdom Viridiplantae; phylum Streptophyta; class Lycopodiopsida; order Selaginellales; family Selaginellaceae; genus Selaginella; species Selaginella moellendorffii. The sequence continues at coordinate 1,775,581 of NW_003314274.1, forward strand.
TAAAATATAAACTTCTGTAACAATAACAAAGTGAGCTCTATAAAGGATGAAGTACTTGTGGGAATTATGCAAACAACTAGATGCTTTGCAAGATGACCTTTGTCCTATGTAGTGTATTTAACTTGGAGGCACAATAACTATTGACTCTTTTAAATCCTTGATCTTGCCAACATATTGAATGCATTTGTGGACATGGAAGAGCTGAGTGAGGGGGCAACTTCCAGGAGTATAGCCTCCACGAATTCATTCTATCTGCTTTAGTTGTTGTTATTGATATATCAAAGCTTCCAATTTACTCACTAGTTGCTACTCATGGCAATTGTCTCTATAGTAGAGGCAAGCTAAGTATATATGGAAGCCAGCTTTTGGAAGACTTCATCACCGATATATAAAGAACAACACTTAGGAAAAAACATTTATTATCTTCACTTCTAATATTGTGATCATTTTGGCTTTGACACTTATGAATATTTGAGACTTTGCACCTTGTAACACTTTGAAAAATATTTGGACCTCACACTCACATTTCTAAGCTCTCGTTATCAACATTGTTTGTTACTACTGCTCTCTATAGACACAATGGACAAGCCGTTCATCATGGTCTACCTCATCAAACTCTGTGATTCCAATGCTATCTAGGAGTTCCTTGTCCACCAGACAAATCCTTTACTCCTCCAGGCCACAAAGAGTGCACAAACCCTTGTAAATTACACACAAATGCCATTTGAATCAAATGGCTTCAAGCATAGCAAGGACTCAACAATCTCTCCAAGTTTCTATGCATTGCTCTTACAACCTATACTTCCACAAGCACATTGGCACCCTTGTGAGGGATGGGAACCCAAGCATTTCCCCCTAAAAGCCTCAATTCCTTTATGCACGAGGCCCATCTACACGTGGTAATAGCATGTGTTGAACTCTTTTAAATGTTGTTGGCTTAGGCTGATTCAGATTTTTCTAAAAACTGCTTTAATGAGATCTTGCTTTGTCTTGAGAGATATACATACTGTGTTCTTCCTAAAATGATTTACCAGTGCTTTGGCAATCATCTACTTATGCCTTGTTCCCACTTCCATTTTACCCTTACAATGGCACTTGCCCAACACTCCCACTGTCCAGCCAACCTAAACACAATTCCTGTACATAAATTGATGTCATTTTTTGCTGAGTTGGCCCACTGGATATAACCTGAGGGTCAGATTTATGCCCTGGTAGGAGAATTTATCTAAGAGTCCTTGTTTGTGAAGTCCAAAGCAACATCCCCACAATGAATAAATGATCCAAAATCTAATCTAGGAGACTGTGAAAAGTAGTAGTAGTAGCAAATTTGCATGGCAAGGTGGATCTTTGTCATGCATCACACCCCTGGTGAAGGTTCAACTCTAATTTCAGTTCTGTTAAATTATGTTTTATAATTACAAATTCTACAAAAAATTATAAAAACGAATTTGTCATACAATAATTTATTATATGTGTATAATTTGTCTTGGTATAATTTTAGTTAAGGTATCAAAACAAAGTATCAGTGGTTAAAAGTATACATGCAACAATTCTTGGTTTCTTAATAGTAGTGCTATTTCTGTTTATTATTATTTATTAATTTCGAAGTTTATAAATTATAAAAATATTTTATAATTTATAAATAGAAGATTAATCTTATTGAAATCAACCATTAGATAGTAGAATAAACTAGAATATATTGAAATATATTTAGGAAAGTTTATAAATTATAAATACAAGATTAATCTAAAGGAATAACAACTGTTAGATCATAGAATATTCCAAAAATTTTAAGCATGTTCTAAGTATATTCACTAAAAAGTTTGCTATGTGTTGGATGCAGCAATGTTTGGTATGCTTAATAGTAGTGTTATTCTTATTTATTGATTCTATTGGTCAAATGGAAATTTATAATTATAAATTTTTATATAATTTATAAAAAAGATTAATCTTATTGTATATCAACCATTAAATAGTAAAATAAAAAATAATATACTAAAAAGTGTTTAGGAAAATTTATAAATTATAACTGCAAAATTAATCTAAATGAATGACAACCGTTAGAAGGTAGAACATCTTAAAAATCCAAATATATTCTAGGTATATCCACTACCCTTATAGGTTTGCTTAAGAAAATAAAAAAATGACAAAAAATTGAAACTAAACTTAACCACTTCCTCTAAAGCTAGCCTTTGACTCTTAAATTAAATGCTTGAATCCATGTTTTTGAGGCTTATTGACACAAGTTGTAGTCATGGCCCTTGCAAGAAATCTTCCAAGCCCTCCAATGACCTCTTCTACTCCATTGGCTACTGCTCCAAAGGTATATGTAATATTAATACATATACTAATCTATCACAATAAGGAGGAGTTGCTGAACTTTTTGGGCCACTAGATCCAGCCGTTTAATGGGGGATAACTGTAAAGGGGTTATTTCTTTAACCACGTGTTAGCGAATAATCATATTGATGTTTGCTCCCGGCCAATAGGAGGCAGCCAAGCTGCGTGGGGTGAGAGAAGAGGTGCAGTAACACGTGTCACATGCAAAGTGTACTGTCCCTGTCATGGGCATCAAGATCACTCGAGCAGCAACAGCAGCCCAAGGCCTTGAGGAAGATTTGGTGACTAGAGTAGGATCGATCATCCTCCTGGTGGTGGAGCAAGGTGTCACAGCATCTGGATGCGCTGCTTGCCTTGTTCATTAGCCATGGTGACAAAATCTTCAGCATGGAGATGCAATCAAGCAGCGAAAGAAAAACTATAGCTAGGTTATACTTCTCAAGATCATCTCCCAGGATTGCCAAGAGCTTTTCAGGAAGCAATGCAAAGAGCCCATCATCAAGAAATCCATTGAGAAGAGGGAATTTTTGCTAAACCATTTGAATTGGAAAAGACACATAACTGCAATTTTTGCTGGTGTGATTTTGCTCACAACTCCTATATTTGTGGCCAATGCTCTCATGATATGCTCCTGTCTTTTGAAAGAATGTTGGTAATTTTATTCTTTTCTTTTGTCCTTCAAGAAAGACAAGTGTTGTTTTATTTATTTTTCTCTAGATTGGAGCTCACTCGATGCATTGCAAATCCTTTGTGCTCGCAAACTTGTAATGATCAACTTGACAAGACTAAGTGCCAAGTAAGTCTTGAGATTTTGTGTAAAATTTCTTTTGGATCAATCAATTGTTGTGATTCAAGAATACTTTCAAATAAAATATGGAGACATTTTTTAGAACAAAGTGGTGGATGAATTTAACAATTGCGCAGTAAGCCACAAGACAAGGGGCATTTCCCAGTCCCACCACCCTGGGGCTCGTGAGTGTTGGGAATACTAAGATAATGTATGCAATATTTGATTAAGTAGTAATATTTTAAAATCTTTTTCCTAATTGTAAAAATAGTTTATTAGTACATAATACTATGGAATTATAGTTTTGATAGCATATATATTTACAAAAGATTTTGTTAGTAATTATTTTCTCGACTGAATCTGGGTAGTAATATATGAATTTTTCTAAAAACTTATTGTTTTATATTCTAAGTAAACCACATAATTAAGTAATGTCATGCTAATAATAATGAGTAATTATTATTCTTAGTAATTTTTTTCTTAATATAAGTTTATCTCAAGTAAAAATATAATTTATATATAACATATTATTAATAATAGAAATTTTATTTTTACTTTTTTCTGGTCGGGTAATTTTCTAAATATATTCATATTTCCAAATAATAATTTGTATTTAATATTTTTATTAATAAATATTTATTATTACTTTTATCTGGGAATATATTTTGTTCTAAATATTTATATTATCAAGTTTACAAGAATTGATTTTTGTGTTCACCTAACATTTGCTGGGCATAATTCCCTCAATTCTTCTTTCAAAGTGAAATACAATATTTATTTTGATACTATTCCATTTTTAGTTTTTAATATAGCAAAATTATAACAATCAATATAACATATACTGGACAACATATGCTAACTAATACTAACTTTTCTTTATTAACAGAAGGTCTAGAAATCTACCCATGAATGCTTCTTTAGCCGCAGCTGTACATTGTGGGATAGAATTAGTGCGCGCTGTAGCTGTGTAATCTCATGAGTTCTTGGGAATTGAATTTCAGTCCAAAAGTGATTGGGGTAAAATTTTAGGGCTCGATGGTTTAAGCTTCAGGTCCTTTTTCTTAACTCCTCCGTTGTTAGAAGGATGAAATAAAAAAGTAGTCTCGGAGGAAATCGAGACAAGGCAAATAAAATCTTCGAATATGCTAATCGCAGTTTCAGTTTGAGCAGCTCTGACAACGATGGAACATCTGGTATTTCTTGAAATTTTTGTTCACTTTCCATAGTTTTCTCGCCTGCTTCGACGTACTGACAGTCATATTGCTATATATTTATCTTTAAACGCCCAGTCCGGCTGGCTGGGATGATACATCGTCTCGTTCTCGGCTAAAGAATAATTTATCAGGTATGCCTTATAGATTTTGCAAAAAACAAAAAGAACAGAAATAAAGAGAAGAAAAAGAAATAGCTGGTTTCTGATTTTCATATTGTTTAATTTTAGAGAAGGCATTTGGCGTTGCCTGCGTCTAAACACTTGGTGAAGCTTGTAGCCGGCACTTGCCTTACCCCAGTTGCTATGCCATGGGCAGCCCGCCGGCTGAAACTCTACGTAAGCGACAAACTCGAGCCAACTAAATGAATACAAGGCACTGACGCTGGGGTTTTAACAGGGATGTTCGACGCACCCATCAAGCTTCTGCTTGTCATACTTCTCCGCTTCTGCCCCTCGTGCAAATGTCTCATCGACATCGGGTTTCCAGGCGATCCTGAGATTGTTGTTGACTCGAACTTCAGCTGGACGCTCAACGGGGACCTCCATCCGTTTCTCTGCCAGAATTTATCCAAGCGTGCCTTCTCTGCGGGTTTTACTGGCAGCAAAACAGGTCTCTTCTACTTGGCGGTGTATTACGTGAAAGCAGGCGGTGAAAATCATGCCAGCGAAACCAGCGCAGTGTGGAAAGCAAACAACGGAAGGCCGGTGCCTCTCGGTGCAAGTTTGAAGCTCCAAGTCGATGGAAACTTGGTACTCTACAATCCTGACGGCACCGAAAGCTGGTCGACTAAAACGTCTGGACTTGGTGTGGCAGGCATGCGGCTGAATCATACTGGAAACCTTGTTCTTTACAGGGAAGATGACCAGGTTGTGTAGCAAAGCTTTGATCATCCTACGGATACTCTTGTACCTCACCAGCTGATGAAAACGGGGATGAAACTTGTTTCCAGCAGTCCCGGTGGAACAGGTGAAGGATACTTTTCATTCGAAGTACAACCTTACGCATTGGTTTTGTCCGCTCAGTCGCCTCTGCAGCGCTATGGAGTGTGGAAGTTCGACCAAGAGATTGGTTTTGTTGGCGTCAACTCTTCGAGCTTCAATGTCTACAACAGGAAAATGACAGTTATTCAGTCGGTAGCACTGAGCATAGTCTACAGTGTGAGGAGAATACAGCTCTTCTCTACTGGAGAAGTGGTTGCGGACATCGACTGGGACATCCTCGATCTGACCAAGTTCTTCAATGGCTGGATTGGCTGGGATCTCTCTTATCGGGGGGTCTGCGGAAGATACAGTATGACCAGGGAAGGTGAGTGCCATTGCATAGGCTTGAAGTCTGACAAAGGCACGTAAACCTACTTGGAACCAGTGGATTCTTTGGACGGCACACTTGGTTGCCGTCTTTCTCATGAAGGGGACATAGCTATGGAGTACAGGTTGGTGGCAGGGGATAAGTTCTACGACTACTTGCCGCTCAAGTTCATGCAAGGAGCTATCTTGTCACAGGCGGACTGCCTGGAGACGTGCTTGACGAATAGTTCGTGCAAGGCAGTTCTTTTCGAGGACAACAATAGGACGTGCTTTCATCTCACGGAAGTTTACACACTCAACGTGACAAGAGCTCCAGCGTTCTCGGCATTTATCAAGGTGAAAACCGGGGAGTCTAAGTTGGTAGTACACAATGCCAAGCATAGCAAAGCCGGAGTCCTTATAACGGCAGTCCTAGGGATTGCTGCGCTCACAGTGACAGTCATCGTATCAGCGGGTGCTTATTGGAAGAACAAGGTTGATTTCTACTTCAAAAGCCGTCGACAGCGCTCGCAGGCTATAGTCTCTGGTGCTGCACAAGCTCCACGTCCTTTCAACTTGAACGAGCTGGAAATGGCCACGAGAAACTTCAGCAAGAGGATTGGCAGTGGAGGATTCGGCACGGTTTTCGAAGGATCTCTGTCGGATGGATCCAGGATTGCTGTCAAGCGCCTTGACGATTCAAACCAAGGCGAGAAGCAGTTCAAGGCGGAGGTGAGAGCCATTTGCAACATCCATCACAGAAACTTGGTCAGCCTGAGAGGCTACTGCTCGCAAAAACCACACCACTTTCTGGTTTACGACTACGTCCACAATGGCTCGCTCGATAGGTGGCTCTTCGACAGCAGCAAAGCGAAGAGCCTGGATTGGAACCGGAGGTTTTTGATCGTTCAGGACATAGCCAGGGGCCTCGCATATCTTCACGAAGAATGCAGCAGCACAGTGCTCCACCTCGACATCAAGCCTCAGAACGTACTCCTGGACGAGAGCTTCACGGCAAAGATCTCCGACTTTGGACTGTCCAGGATGCTCGGAGGCGATGGTAGAACAGACAATGCGGTGACTGCGATCAAGGGAACTCCAGGATACATGGCTCCAGAGTGGCTGACACAAGCGAAAGTTACAAAGGCACTGGATGTCTACAGCTTTGGGATTGTGGTTTTGGAGATTATCACAGGCCTCAGTGCCGTGGATGAGAGGATGAGTAGGCAAAATGTATCAAGCACGCTTAAGGTGGTGATAGATCAAGGCATGGATAGGACCAAGAGAAGCCAAATAGAGAATTTGATCCAAATTGGATTGTGGTGCACGAAAGTGGAGCAAAGCCAAAGACCTTCGATGGTGGAAGTTGTCAAGGTGCTAGAAATCTAATGTAGTTCATTAATTATTATCTAAGTTAATATTAGTTTAGTCTTGGGAATTTGCCCTAATGGAGAGGCTCGTGAAAAAATATGAGCAGCGATACAAGAGAGCCAACGAATGTCTGGCGCGATGGAATACCTCGCAAGCTAAGTTGCTGGGTCTCTTCTCCAATGCGGCGGCTGTGATCCAGCGTTTCCCGGTATGGTTTTAGATTTCTTCCTGGTTGATTTTCTCCATAGCTTCTCCTGTCCAGGGATTGTTTTGAGGAATTGGAAGGGAGGGATGATCTCGTCGGGAAACAAGCCGAGTCGCTGGAGAAAATCTTGTCCATCATGCGTGAAACACTGTAAGTGATTTGCTCTTGTTTGTGTGTCCGATCGATCTTTTTGCTGTTTTTTGTCATTCAAGGCTGGATCTGGAGGATGTTTGCAAAGATTTTGAGAAGCTGTGGCGAGACGCGGCCAATCTTTTGAAGAACGAGAAGCCCAAGCCTACAAGGCAGCAGCTCCAGCAGCGTTTTGGTTCCCGGCCCAGTCTAGAAGATTGCGTCAGTGGACTCAAAGAATTATACGCCATGCACAGAGACGAGTAAGCTCCTCAATTTTTCATTTTTTCTTTGGGTTTTTTTTTTTTTTTGGCAAGTTTGCCTGGGTTGCCAAAATACTTGTTTTTTTTCTTCAGGAAATGTTCTAATCGAGTGCTTTGCAGATATGCTCTCAAAGCCGATATTATTTCCAGTCTGACTTACGACACAAAGGCAAACGATATTGCTGCAATGCAAACTGTTTTGGCGGATCAGCCCAACCTTCCTCCGGACGAAGGTACCTTTTTTTTTATAAAAACACAACAAGAGAAAAATGAAAAAAAAAAAAAACAAAAACTGTGATTGTGAATTGCCACAGTCGAAACAATTTTTAATATGGTATTTGCTGGAGGAGGACGCTAAAGAACAAAAAGAAAGAAGAACAAATCATATACAAAGGTACCCGTTTGAGCTTAAGAAAATTAGATTCCCCGAGGCGACGAGTTCTATCTAGGACCGATCAAATCTTTTCAATAGGGAGGTTCCAGTGATCCACTCGGAAAGGGATGGGAGAACCGATAAATTTAATTCCCCGTATTCACTGGAGGGGGAAGAAGAACAACCAAATATATTGGATCGGATTCTCCTTGTAGAGGTACTTTGTGAGGTTACAGCGCACCAAAGCTCATTTGGTTTGATATCTCGAGTAGTAAAAGTTTGGTAAAGGCTCTCCTCAAACGCAGGAACAAACGGGACGATTTACTTGGATCGAGCTTTTGGAGCTTTGTAAGGAAGAAGAAGAAGAAGAAGAAGATCAGAAGACAGACAGGAAAGGGATGGCAGAACAAACATGACTGTGTATCAAATTTGTTTCTTCCTGGCTCTTTGCGCTGTTTTATTGTGGTTGACACTATCCCACATGGTCCTCTTTGAAATACAAGGCACGGGACGAACAAAAATTCTAAAAGAGACAGCAAAGCTATCGTTGAACAGTAGAGAAAAGAAGAAAAATGTGCTGATGAGTCCGTAATATCTCAGATAAAAATGAAAAAAAGAAAAAAGAAAAAAAGGAACGATGGATCAGAAAAAGGAGAGTCAATACCCGAACCATTAGCCTTGCCTGGTCTGGAAAAACGGAAGTTTGTCGATGGAAATATTCTGGCCAGAGGCGAGGAAGGATCGTCTGTGGTGCGCTCTTGACTCTGTCCTTTTTCTTTCCCGTGTGATGTTTGTGAGTTTTCTCCTCCTCTGTTTGTCTTGAATGCTGCGATCTTCACCATGCCTGTAATGCCTGTACTAGCTCTTTCTCTGTCCAATCCGAAAGCTATATCGAAACCACTGTAGCTCTTTCTCTGTCCAATCCATGCTCGAGACTGAAACTTAGCAGCAGCCGAGAGCGGTCTTGATGCGTTGCACGGTGCTGGAGATGAGGCTGTTGACAGTGGCCACGGACTCCAAGTTTAGCTTGGCGGTGGGGACGTTGCTGACTAGTATCTGGAAAGCCACCGTGAGGAGAGCGCCGCTGCTAGAAGAAGAGCTTGCCTCTGCTAGATCAGCAGCACCGCCACCGCCAGCACCGCCACCCTCTTGCGTTGTACGTTGAGATACTGCTCCATCCGGTGAGATGGCAAATCCTGACGGTAACAGCGCCACGGTGGCTGGATCCCCTCCTTGCATCACCAGATTCATCGCCGGAATATCTACGGGAGCGTAAACTATGAGCGAGCCGGATGCATCGGTACAGCTCTCCTGCAAGATGAGCATGTTACTCTGCGACGTATTCAATGCCTGCCGTAGTAAAAAGGAGGCAAAAAAAAAAAAAAAGGTTAGTAGTCGTCCAAAGCTGCTGCTTTTAAAGTGTGTGCTTACACCAACGCGGAGGAGCGAGACGACGCAGCCCGGGTCTTGGCCGGTTGCAACTCGTGCTATCTCCTGGACTGCACCACCGTTTGAAAGGATATCCCACTAGAAACGTAAATGTCATTTGTAATGAGGGACAAGAAGCTGGGCTTACCTCGCTTCGCAGCCTCTCGTCCCGGAGGAACTCGAACAGGCGCTGCGAGTTTACCGGCACCCACAGGGACGTCGCAGCGCTGAGAACAATGCCGGGAGGTTCACCTGGATTGTTGACGCTCTTACGAGTCATTACGCGGATGTCCTCTTCGCCGGCGCCAGAGAGCGTGGTCCATGTGTGTACAATCGAGGCACTAACACCGGCGCAGTAGTTACTCGTCATGCGCTGGGCAAGGAACAGCATGCTCCGTCGACCATTTGCATTTGGAATGACTGCAACCAAAAGGAAGAAAAAGGAAAAGCAACACTTTAAAGCTTTAGGTGGCAGGACAAATGAATTCAAGCATACCACCCAGATCTCTAGCTGATATGTTGTTGGTTAGCATGATTCCCAGCCTCTCGCACTGACGCTGCAAGATGGCGAGCCATCTCTTTGCGCCGAAGGCCGCACCACTGCACACCAGCCCATGATATATGTTTTCAGTTTGGCGGTGATCGGCTTCTATGTGTTGCACTGCCGTCACCTACAGGAAGACCATGCGAATGAAACTGTACAGGCTCGAGAATAGCAAGACGAACCTTTGAGTATCCATTTTGCAAGTCTTCGATGAAGAAACCAGAAGGACGCATCCTGCACCGCAATTGCGGGGCCGGATTATCCCGAAGGCCGTCGATAGAGACGTCAACAATCGCCCACACGCGTTCGGAATGCTGCTTGCAGTACCTGAGAAAGAAGAACTCCCGTGTAGGAACCAAAGGCGAAAGGATTTGCAATTCTGCATACAACTATCGGGCAGTTTTGCTTGATGTTTCCAGCCTCGAAAAAACAAAATGTAAAAGTCAAGACTTTCTCACCAGTTGCAGCGCGTTGTTCCAATTGCCGCCGACGCCAGTTGTGAGAACTTGCGTAGTAAAAGCTCTTGACACTATGTTCGAAAACATGTCGACCCATCTGCCCTGCAGAACCTTGGAATGGTTAAAAAACTGCGAAAAAGACACACTCGGAAGTACTCACAACGTTCATGATGGTATCAATCAGCCCCGCTGCATTCATCATGACCAGACCAGTCTCTCTTGATGCTTCTGTTTCCATTCCCATCAGCCTTGGCCCCAGACCTCTTGGAAATTGTCTGAAATACTCCTCCTGACTCAAAACTTCTTTTGTTCCATCCACACTACTCCACAGTGCACCGTCTGTTTCAGCTGCAACCAGCAGCAGCTCTTCCATCGCAACTATTGCAAGCTCTGCGATAACTGGTTTCTCGGATTCCGTCACGCCGCCCGGTCGACTAGCCATTTCTAGAATGGATGGAACCGCGACGGAGTCCGACGTTCCAGTTGCAGTGATATCGAAGGGAAAATCTGGGAGAATGTTCAACGGAATGGCCGATCGAGTTATGTACTTCGCTACCAAAGCCGACACTCTATTCAGCTGCATCAAAGACACGAAATTCAGCGTTTCGACCAGGCAGGATAACATTGCTCACCTCATCTCTCAGACGAGCATTTTCAATCCGGAGCTGCTGCTCGGTGAAAGACATCTCTCCTGGCGTAAGCTGCCCTCCACATTTGGGACAGCTCGCATCCTTCAGGGCCTCTCGCAATGCGATGTTCTCAGTTCGCAAGTTCTCATTCTCAGCTCTTAAAATGGAATTGTCTGCCCGTTCGTGATGAGCCTGCAATCATGGATCATCTTCTGAACAAGAAAAAAAGCACCTGATGGCAAGGCAAACACCTTCATCTGAGTACGTCGATTCTGAAACCAAAACTTGACCTGTCGTGGTTCAAGTCCGAGCTCTCTGCCGAGTTCTTGCCTTTGTTTCTCATCGGGATGAGGACACTCCTTAAAGAACCTGTGGAAAAAACCCGTAAATGACGAGAATTCAAGCTCATGTACCCACATCTCCAGCTGCCGTGTTTGCTGGACGGTGTGACGATGATATCTTTTCTTAGATGCTTGCAGGTCCGACTGATCTTCGAAATCATCACCAGAAGCACCCTCCATATCTCTCTCAGGTTTGGTTTCATTACTCTTCAGCAATGAGCTTCCTGTTCAGCCTGAATTCCTGGAAGCGCTTTTGAGATGCTCACGCACAGCAATTCTCTTGCATTGCCATGGAATTCTGCACAAAATCCCGTCAATGACATCTTCAAATGGAGTGCATTCGCCATGAATTGCCACCGACACTGACCAGGCCCCGAAAATTTCTAAAGTTTCTCTCCCTAGTGCCTTGCATCAGTCTTGTTTCATGGATCTGAAATGGAAGAACCTACAAGAAACACTATCGATGTCAGCTGAGATAGTGCACTAAAATCACTTACAAGTTTTCTGAAGAGCCTTCAACGAGCCGCATAAACTTGAAGCCAACAAAGTGCTTTAAGACAACGGAACCTTCGGCATCTTCTGGCACAAGAAGTAGCGAGAGAAGCGAAGCTCAAGAATGAATAGGGAGGAGTCCAGTAAGAGCAGCGAAGCATAGCTGGATTCTATGTATGAATATGAAATCGAGGTACAGGGGCCCATTAAGAAGGAACAGTTGTCCAAGAATACAGAAAAAACAATGCAAATGAAAAACTAGAAAAAAGGCTTGAGATTCAAGTATAAAATGCCAGGAAAGGATAAAATCATGTCATGAGCGGCATGTTTTAAGCGTCTGTGGTCAGCAAAGTGAAACATAATCTTGACTTCCAGAGGTACGATTTGTTAAGCTTACCGGGGACTTGCTCCCACCCCTTAATAGAGTCGGTCAGAATATGTACCGCAAGTCTTTTGTTAAACCCGTCTAGACTTTCTCTGCAAGAAAGGTACTGGTGAGGAAAATGCAAAGAAAACGCAAAGGAGGCAGAACCTGTTGATATTGTGGTGTTGTGGGCCTCTATCTTGACCTTTGTTTTGCCGCATTAAGCTTTTCTTTCTACTTTTCTACCCCCGACTGTTCTGGAACGCTGCAAAAAACACCGTCGCCATTTTCTTCCTGCCATTTTGTTGCCTCGCATACAAAAGTCAGTAAAACCACCAGAGAAAAATGTCGCAAACCTGATTGAAAAATTAGTCTTAGTGTCAATCTTTTGCAGCTTTGACACTGCAAGAGCACGTAGAGACTGTTCCCTGCCTGCCCTGCACAGTCTTTCACCTTGCACTGGTCAATTACACAGATAGGAAGCCTCTACCATCTTTTGAGCAGCTTAAACTACTCGCTCGAGCTTAGCGTTTTGGCCTGTGCAAGACTTCTGGAGTCGTCCTTTTCAGCCAGTGCAAGCTCAACCGACCCCTCTGACTTTATGTTACGTAAAAAGCCATCTTCTGTTCATATCTTTTTGTATCGCCATGTAGAGGAAAGGGATGGCCGGTCACGTTGTCACTGGAGGTGTCCACGCGATCTTGTGAACTTTCAAGCCGGTTAATGGGTCTAGAAAAAAGGAAAGAGCAAAAAATCAGAAGAAAGAGAAGACAAAGAAAAAGAAACCTTTGCTTATCGAAACATTGCCACATTTTTTAGGCTGAAGCTCGCAAGATTCTTCTAAGCCAACTGGATTGATCGATCCTCGCGACTCAGAATATCATAAGGAGAATTGCATGGAAAAACCTGGAAGCCAAGCCATTGGCGCCACGAAATCCTCGCGGCAAGCGCCAGCGCCATCGCTCGCGGGTCCCCATCGCAGCTCGCGAACAAAGACCCTTAGGGCAAGACCAGAAAATGGCGCCAAATTTCTAATTCGCTAACTGGTTAGAAAAAGCGAGAGGGGTTCGATACTCGCTCGCTGCCGGACAAACGCGAGAAGGAAGAAGATTCTTCCATTCCCTTGGCAGATGCATGGTTCTAACGTCCTATCCTTGCCTTCACAGACTGGGATAGAGGAGCTGTCCCAAAGGAAGATCTCGCGAGAAGACGACTGGAAAACTTTTCTTTTCCGGTGTGGGCATTGGAAATCTCGCGGTTCTAGCTATCGAGCGATAGCAGTAGCACAGCGCCTATCCAAAACCACACCAATCATAACCCTGGCCAAGCAACGCGAAAACAAAAACCACCACCACGCAAAAAGACGTAAGTCTTAAGCCGAGTGATGCGTCATTCTGGCCTACCTGAGAGAGCATGTACCGCGCGGGCCAGGAAATCGAGGATGTGTGTCCAGACGAGTCTCTTTCCTGGCTTTTATTGCCGGTTTCTAAAAGATCTCACAGAGAAAGAGCCAGTCCAGCTTAGTAAGGAAAAAAAGAAGAAAAAATCCAGAGGAACTTACAACGTCAAAATCAATGTATCTTTGGATCACCGGTGGTTGAAGCGCTCCGCGTCTCACTTTGATCATGCAGCGGATTCTACAGAATCCGCTGTTTGGACGGATCCCGCCACCGTGAGAAGATAGTCACAGTACTGGCTGCTCTGGTGCTTGGACCGGACTTCCGTGACAATTTCCACGACCAAAGCGGGGCGTTTTACTGCGCAAACCTCGACAGCTTTGCAAACCGACTCCTGTGGAGAGAAGTTGCTTAGGCTAAATGACTGCAAATTATTGCTTGATAGTACCTTGATTTGCTGGTTCTGGTCGTCCATGTGTAGGACGAGACTGCTTAGACAGCTCTTGAGCTGCAGCGTTCAGAGGTAAGTATCATGGAACAAAATTCGATTTTATCCCACCTCTGTGCCAGGGTATGCCGGAGGAAGCGTGCTCAGAAAGAGGGACAACGATCTTAATATCCCAAGACGGACGCCATCATTGCTATCGTCAAGTCGCTTTTGGAGAACTGCTCCGATCTTAACTCGGTAGTCATCTGTAGGAAAGCACGGACGATCGTAAGAAGCAAGGCCTACATTTGAAAAGCTACCTCTTAAACTGTTTCCGGCAATGCGAATGATGTTCTCCATGACATGACAAGTAACTCGTCGCGTATCAACGTAGAAATCTTCCTCCAGACAGGATATGACAACAGGCAACGTTTCCCCCGTTTCCAGGATGTCATTCAGATCTTTCTGAAAGACGAATGTAAACATCAAAGTCATATGTTAAAGGAAGCACTTACTTGAGTACAAAGACCGCGTCTTAAATACGTCCCAACTGCAACCATAGCCGCATGTCTGACTGCAGCTCCAACCTGTAACAAGCGCTTTAATCATCTGAAATCCGTTCCCGAATGTCCAACCTTTCCTGCTTGCCATATGCCGCATGGAATCAAAACACTGACAATGACTTCCTTTGCTAAGGAGCTCCACCAAGATTCAAGGCCAGAAGTTTCAAATAAGTCGTCCAAAAGCTAAAGCCATGGAAATATCAGCAAGTTACATACAAACTTCAATACTTACATGCAAAAGAGAAAGACGCAGAGAAGGATCTCTTTGGGGTTTTAGACAGCTCGCAATAATTGGAAGTATCTCCGCTAGATATGAGCCGGCCTGCAGACAGTAAAGTAAGCACAAGTTCGTTCACATGGTTTGATCAAAGTACTAAATGGCCAAGATTCTTCAATACGGCTTCAAAAAGATGTCGCCCTGGCGAGTTTCCTAGCCATTCCTCGTGTCGAAGGATTGCTCGATCAATCAGGTCCCTTGTGTGACAAGCATACAGCTGCTCCAATGACTCGTAGCCAGTGACATGAGCAAAGGTTTCTATCAAAGAAGCAGCATCCTGGTGTAGTTTGGCATCATCTTGAATACATTGAAGCTGCATCAATAATCAAGTCAGCAAAGAACAACATTCTTCAAACAAACCTGTAACAATAAAATCAACATCTCTTTCGAAGAGACTCTGGATATCGGGCCCGCTTTTACGACAACATTGGTTAAAACAGCCAAAAGCTACAAGAAGAACAGCGTCAGAGAGTGGAACCAAGGAAAAAATATTTCGAATCAAGAACCTGTCGTCGTACTGCTAGGCTTTCATCAAAAGACAAATTAGCGTGACATAGCCCTTGCAAAATCTGCAAAACGGAACGGTTAAGTTGTCCTACACGAGGCAATTGCATAATACCTGAATAACCAGGCCTTCATGAACATTCTCGTTCGGCGTACCATAAAGCAAGCCAGCGAATACGACTAATCCATTTGCTCTCTGCAGTTTCCAAGCATGCACTCAAGTGTTTCATATAAACTGTAGCCATACTTGCAAAGCTGTAGACCGATCGCTGATTATCGAATCCATGATAAGATCCAACCAATGCTCCGGAGCATTGTTAAACCCCAATATTTGCGAGGATTTTACTACGTGTTGTGCTACTCGAACATCGTCATCTGCAACAGCACTGAATGCAAATACTAGCTTTTCAAAAGTTAAACTCCAAAATAAGAACCTGCAGAGGGAAGGAATGAGAACATCCAGGTGTCGAGAGGAATGACTTTCTGCGAACACCTGTTAGAAAAGAAACATGGTAAGGAATAATCACAAGAAAGAGAAATAATCGTTACCAGAGTAGTTTGCAAAAGTCGAGCAGCACCCAAGCGCGTAGTAACTGTCCAATCACGAAAATCCTTCGAACAGTCGTAAACTATTTGCTTGAGGTGTCGCTAATATAAGTTGATGGTAAGAAACAACTTATGACAGCACAAAACTGATAAACCTGTATCATTAAGCGTGAGCCATAGCCAGGCTCTGTTTCGAAAGGTAGTGGAAGAACATTAGAATCATGCCTCCAGGTCTGTAAGTTCAACGTTATTACATAAGTGACACAACAAACGTTACCTTCTCTTGCACCGAATCATGAGCATTCCAGTGCTTGTAAACTTCACCTACACGATAAACCATTGCCAAAGTCGAGGTAGAAATCTCTGGTGAGTCATCTCCAATTCCAAGTAGAAGCAACGGCAAGAGCAACGGCATATAGGCCGTCTGATTCTTTGTTTCAGTCATTGGGCATGTTTCATCTGGCTCATACCCAAGCCATAGAGCAACATACTCAAAAAAGACCTGCGTACAAAGGATCTAAACCTCTGAGAGAGAGAAAAAAAATGGCTTATTTACCTTTCTCACTGCATCGGAATGATCAAATGCAACCGCTTTGACGCCCGGAGCAACGTGTTGGGCAATCATACCAGCCGGCAAACCGCATAAAACAACGTCATTGAGTGCAGATACAACCGCAGATCGCACCTGTGCAAAACATATCAGTTAAACTTTCTTTTGCAGACATCTCTACAAACCCGTGAGTGAGCGTGCAAAATATTCGGAAGTAACGCGTGCAGTATAGCATCTGCATTCTCGCCTAAAACATCAGGTGCACGACTGCATAGTCTAGACAGCAGCGCACAAGAAGCTTTTTTAATTTCGTGAAAAGAATCCGACAACGTCACGCAGATTACCTGCAAAAGCAGCCAATTACAACACAAAAGAGAAAGAACACTAACGCTGACCCTTGTTATGTGCTCAGAGAACTCACGAACGCTCTCCACTGAGCACTGACAAATTATAGCATTGAGCAAGTTGATTAAACTTAGACGTATCTCTTCGGAATGTTCAAGCACTGGAAGCTGCCCTGCCACAAATTTTCCAGATTAAAGAAAAAGGGAAAAATCATCACAGGACGTGATTACCAGTCCGCTCAGCTATTGCAGGAACCATCAAAAATGTTGTTTGCTCCACCTGGATCAAAAACTTTAGTACAAAAGTATTGGAATCTAAGAAACATACCTCTGCTAAAAGCTTCACAACTCTAGAAATCATGTTCACGGCAGCTTCTCGACACCTCTCCACGGGGTCGTGAAGGTTTCTTACGACCAGCTTCAGTATCGTCTCGTCCCAAACAATCTAAAACATCAACAAAAGATTTTTTGCTTGGGAGATAAAAAGAGGAAAGAAAAAATACCTGGAGCATAGCTGGAGAACGAGACTCGATAACAAGAAGCTTGTCAAGGCGCTCCAATGCCTTTCGCCTGGTGTTTCGATCCGGGTCGGAGAGGCAGTTTAAATCTCTCTGGATCGTCTGGAAGTATGAAAATCCACTACTGGAGCTCAATTACCATGGCGCGATTCAATGCGATCGCTTACCTGGACGAAATCCGCGGCAGCTATGGCTTGATCGACCGCATTCGAGGGAGCGTCATCGGCATCCATCGCGAAGAGCAAAATCCCTGCTAGGTAGGCTTAGGGCAAAGAAAATTTTAGAGGAAGAACAAAAACGAACAGTAAAAATATGTTCTTCTAGGTGTTCTTTGTGAGCTATGGAGTCTCCGTTTAACAGCGAGGCGCTCCAGGGCAAGGTAGCACTCGTCACTGGGGGAGGATCTGGGATAGGGTTTGAGATTGCCACGCATTTTGGCAAGCATGGAGCGAAGATCGCCATCATAGGACGCCGGAAATCGGTGCTCGATGAGGCTGTGGAGAAGCTATCCTCGCAATCCATCCAGGTAAGTTTCAAAGGGATCAATGAGCTTTGAGCTGGATTATCCCAGGCATTGGCAATCGAGGGGGACGTCCGCAAGGAAGAAGACGCAAAGAGGGCGCTCGATTCGACAGTAGCGAAATTCGGGAAGCTTGATATTCTGGTGAATGGAGCTGCGGGAAATTTTCTCTGCCTTGCCGAGGATCTCTCTGTCAACGCATTTAGAACAGGTAGACGCGATTCTTCTTTCTTTTCTTTCTTTTTCTTTCTTTTTCTTTTCTTTGGTTTCATCAGTTCTAACACTTAGAAAAAAATTGCAGTTCTTGAGATTGATACTGTTGGTACGTACAACATGAGCCACCATGCCATGCATTACTTGAAGAGCGGCGCGCCAGGAAAGAAATCCGGTGAAGGTGGTCTCATAATCAACATAACAGCCACTCTCCAATTCTCCGCGGCGTGGTTCCAGACTCATCTAGTTGCAGCAAAGGTAAGAGCTCGATCTAATATACCGTCTAAAAGAGTTTGCATTTTCGTTTTTTCAATCCAGGCAGCGATTGACAGCATGACAAGAAACTTGGCCCTTGAATGGGGAAAAGATTATAACATCCGAGTGAATGCTATTGCTCCAGGACCGATCAAAGACACTCCAGGAATGTCTAAGCTTGCTCCTGACGAGATAAACATTCGAGACAGTCCTCCTTGGGGAGAGAAATGGGACATTGCCATGACTGCCATTTTCCTAGCGTCAAGTGCTGGTATGTTGGTTTTGCGATGGCTTTTGTTAACTCTTTCGTTTTAACCAGGCAAGTATGTAAATGGAGCGATTATTCCTGTGGATGGTGGAGCCTGGTTTCACAGACCTCCACACTTTCCAAAAGAAACCATTCGTTCGTTGTCGAGAGTGGTGGAGAAGAGATCACGAGTCGGTTCTAATACCAAAAGCAAGCTGTAAGTATACGATAAACTTGTTTAAAATAACACAGTTCTTTCGCAATATAACACCATTTTTATTTTTATTTTAACTCGGTTTTTTTTTTTCCTGCTGATATATATTTTGCGTGTGAGTTTGAAGTTGACTTGAGCGTGGAAGCATGGATTGTGGGAGTAGCCATCGATTAGCCAAGGTACTCTTTGCTAAATACTCCAGTAACATACTAACTTCTTGACTCGCAGGTGAACGAGGCTGTGAAAGAGTTCGTGCCGAAAGACGAGTTTTTTTGCTTCCTGGTCCCCCAAGAAGGCGTACTGTCCGTAATGAGTTCGTCAATCGACTTCTGAAACCTTGCAAGGCTGTTGCTGTCTTGAAGGCCTACAAGAAACTTTGTTACGGTTTGCATGGTGGGCCTCGCTTCTGGTAGTTCATCGCAGCAGGACATGGCCATCTCCATTACAGAAAGCATTTGGTCCTGACAGAGCAGTTCCTGCTGCAGCTGTGGATCCAGAACATCAGTCCAGCGACCGCTCTCGAGAGCTCCTTTCGTCCAGTCTCGCAAAGTCAGGCCATCACCGAACTCAGTGCTCGTTGGAGACTTTCTGGTTAGAAGCTGCAGCATCACGATTCCAAAGCTGTAAACATCTGCTTCTGGCGATGGTTTCTCGCCTAAGAAAACCTCTGCAGCAAAGGTAACAAATGCCGTTTTCAGTACGTAACGCTCTAAAATCTTTGCGTTTTACCTGGAGCAGTGTAGCCTGGCATGAGCAGGAAACTGGTGATTCTCTTCTTCTGCCGCAACTGCTGCTCGACAGCTTTGGCGAAGCCAAAGTTTCCGATGTGTGCCTCAAACTCGTCATCGAGCAGAATGTTGCTGGGATTTAAGTCGCAGTGGACGAACTGCTGCTTGCAGTTGTGATGCAAGTAAGTGAGGCCTTGCGCAACTCCTACGGCTATCTTGTACCTCTTGCTCCAGTCGAGACTAATGTAAGTGTGCCTCTGCTGCAGCTTGCTGTGGAGGCTTCCCTTGGGCATAAACTGGACAATGACCGCCATGAAGTCGAGATTCGAGAAGTAGCCGAGAACTGGCAAGATGTTCCTGTGCCTGATGCGTCCCAGGACATGCAACTCCGTGAAGAAGCTCTTGTGTCTCACGGGACGTAGCTCTCGTCTTCCAAGCTCCAGCTTCTTGACAGCCACAACGTTTCCGTCAGGAAAGACGCCCTTGTACACGGTGCTGAAGCTCCCCCTGTCCAGGATGTTGCTACTGCTAAAATTCCCGGTAAGCGCCAGGAATTCGCTCTCGCTAAACTTAAGCATCTGTGGCAGCCGGAAGTAAGAAGAGCTATCATCGCCATCGTCGTCGAAATCGCCGCTGCGCATCGCTGCGTGAGAGATGAAGCTGGGGAAGAACTGTGCAAGCATCGAGCTTAAGAATCGTCGCCTCTCGTTTGATCCGATCGTTGCGCTACGAGACGCGTTGAAAGTCCTCGTCAAGCACAGGAACGCTTGGCTTTGTCGTCGGCCTTTACGTATTGTGTAAGTCGTTTGAAGCGATTCTTTCTAGATTTTCTCGTGTAAAAATGACGCCTTTGTTTTCTTCTTCTTCTTCCTTTCAGACCTCGAACGTTTTTTTTTTTCTTTTTTCTGTTTTCACTCCCAGTCACACGACGCGGTGCCAAAGTTCTTCACAACAACAAGTGGTTCTTCGCAAGACCCGCATCCCTTTCACACATTCAAATATTTGAATTGATTCCAATAGAATATGCGCGGCTTGTTTGTTGTGGGGTTGCGGTCGAATATTCCAGCACTGGAAAAGAAGGGAGGATTGAGAGAATTCTCTTTCACTCGTCTCCAGGCGCGGCAGATTGGAAGGCGCTTCTCTAGATCGCGTGGCGCCACGGCGCTCGATCGAATGCCATAGCTCCAGGTAAGCGCTTGCGCCATTCCCTAAGCTTTCTGACCTAAATGCGTCCCTCCCGATGGATCCATGAGTGCCAATGCTTCGTTGTCTCTTTCCTTTGCTCTAGAAATCCCTTGTTCTTGATTGTCCTGCCTTGATTTCCTTGGAGTTCTTTCTTATGCTTCTCTTGTTTGTAATGCCAGCTCTTTGGAAGAATAAATGGACGTAGCTCCTTTAGCTGGTGTCACTGGAAGGTATGTTGCTGCTGCTTCTTCTATTTTTTTTACTTTCTCCATCTTTTCTCAAAGTTGGCTTCTCTGGAAGCAACTCACAGGCTTTCTTGCCTCCAAACGAAATGTTGCGAAGCAAGCGTAAGATCGAAGAGGCAAAAGTTCCAAGTTTGCAATGGGCGATGCATTCCAAAGTCGTGCTCCGTGGTGGCGTTCCCTGCGACACGGCGGAGTCCGGCGTGTAGGTTTCTAGCTCTCTCCGTTCGTCTCACGGAAACGTCCGTGGTGCAAAGCACGTATGTCGAAGAGCCTCCAGAGCGGGAGGATCAAGACTACGACTTCGAGCAGATTGACTTTGCACAGAATGGAGCGTCTTCCAGCAGCACTGACATTTCCTCGGTCCCGTCGGATCGCGCCGAGGTACTGCCGTTCTTTTTCTTCTCCTTCCTTCGTCTAACAGGTTTTTTCTTCTCATTCTTAAGTTGCATGCCATAAGAACGAATTACATGAGGCAAAAGCTCTTGAGGAAACTTAGCGAGGTGAATCAATACAATCGTAGCCTGCAAAGAACGGTATGTATTTTTCTTCTCACTTTGGTGGATTTCTGCTAATGTTTTGACAGGTCCAAGAGTCGAATGATACGCTGCTCAAGTGCAAAGCGGAACTGGCGACGATGGAGCTAGAACTTGGCGTAAGAAAGAAAAAATCCACCATTTCCTTCTTTTTCATCCTTGATACCTTTTGTACATTACAGGTGCTTGTCAACTTGGCCCAAGAGGTTGCAAGGGAGGGAGGAAAGCTTGGATCTCGCAAAATCAATGGCAGATATATCCAGTCACACCTTGCTCACAGGCTCGAAGGTAAATTCTCGATAAGTTTTTCAGAAAAAAAGCGCTTCCCTTTTTTTTTCTCAGATATGCACAGTCGCTTGACATCACAAATCAGAGACGTGGATTCCGTGAGCTTGAGAGACGTTACACTAGAATGGTATGGAGTGGCAGAGGTACTAAAGTACTGCATTTGAGGAACTCTAGCCGAGCGAATCTATCCATTTATCGATTTTTCTCTATTGTCTCAGGACGTGCGAGTGATGGGATCCTTCGATGGCTGGACCGAAGGCGAGAGTCTATCTCCAGAACACACTGGAACATACGCAAAGTTCTCAGGCCTTCTCAAGTTGAGGCCCGGCAAGTAAGTTTCAGATCTCTCTCTCGATTCTTATCTAAGATTTCGTTCTTTCGAATGGATTTTTCAAATTTTTTCTAGCTAGGATAGAGAAGTTCTTTTGATTTTGGATTGTTGCAGTTACGAGATTAAATTCGTAGCTAAGGATCAGATTTTTCTTAGAAGTTCTTTTGATTTTCGATTGGTTTTTCTCTTGCAGTTACCAGATTAAATTCGTGGTCGATGGAGTGTGGCAAGTTTCTCCTCAGCTAGCCACTATTGGCGAAGGCCTTACTGTGAACAACTTACTTGTCGTGGAGTAAAGTTAACTTTTACTCAGAGTGTTTAAAACGAATATACAATTTCTTTTGGAGGTATATTCCCGCTCAAGAACCCCAGTTAGGGTTAGGGTTTACACTCCAGTTCTTGCGACAGCGATGGTGAGCGTTGTGACCATGTATCGCGTTTCCTGAGCGTTTTCTGGCAGGCCGATAAGCTCTTCAAGGATGACGCTGTGGAAGAGAAGGGCGAGCGCGCCAGAATGGTACTGTACTGCGGTTCTTAGATGTTTACCTGAGATTTCTTTGTGTTTAGGCGTCCTTCATTGGCGCTTTGGCCATTGTGGATCTTCTCAAGACCACATTGGGTCCGAAAGGAATGGTAAGTGAGAATGCTAGTTTTTAGTGGCTGCGGAGTTTAATGCTTTCGTTTTTTCCTGAAACTAGGACAAGATCTTGCAATCTACTAGCCGGGGACACTCTGTGTCTGTGACAAACGATGGTGCGACGATCTTAAAGTCGCTGCACATCGACAATCCAGCTGCCAAAGTCCTTGTTGGTAATGCCAAGAAGAGAGTGAAGTTTTGCGCTTTTTTTTCTCACTTGATCGTTTGTTTGATCCACAGACATTTCCAAAGTCCAAGACGACGAAGTTGGAGATGGAACAACTTCGGTGGTGGTCTTGTGCGGGGAGCTTCTGCGTGAAGCAGAGAAGCTTGTGAACTTGAAGATTCATCCGATGACAATCATCGATGGTGAGCATCTGTGTGGCTTCCAGCGGATTGATTGACGGACGGTTTTGCAGGCTACAGGATGGCCGTTGAATGTGCTCGTAGTGTTTTAGAGAAGAGGACCCGGGACAACAGAGCTGATCCAGGTCTGTTGGCACTGCTTCAATGTTTAGAGCTCAGTCTTGTGTTTGTCCATTGCAGAAAAGTTTCGACAAGATCTTATCAATATTGCTATGACAACTCTGAGTTCAAAAATTCTTTCTCAGGAGAAAGAACATTTTGCCAATCTTGCTGTGAATGCTGTGATGCGATTAAAGGTAAGTCTTTGTCTACATGCATCTACTAATCAGGCCTCTGATAAAAGGGAAGCGGGAATCTAGAAGCCATTCAGATCATCAAGAAGGCAGGCGGTTCCTTACAAGACTCGTTTTTGGACGAAGGGTAAACAAGTGTCTCTGTTGCATTCTCCTTTCTGACAATTTGTTTCGCTAGATTTATTCTTGACAAGAAGATCGGTGTTGGCCAGCCAAAATCGATACAAAACGCCAAGATTCTTGTTGCCAACACGGCAATGGACACGGACAAAGTAAAGATATATGGCGCACGCGTCCGAGTCGATGCCATGTCGAAGATAGCGGAGATCGAGGCCGCTGAAAAGGACAAGATGAAGCAGAAAGTACAAAAGATACTGGCTCATGGAATCAACTGCTTCGTTAACCGGCAGCTGATTTATAATTTCCCGGAGGAGCTGTTTGCGGATGCTGGCATAATGGCTATCGAACACGCCGACTTTGAGGGAATCGAGAGGTTGGCGCTGGTTACAGGCGGCGAGATTACATCGACATTTGACAATCCCGAGTCTGTTAAGCTGGGACACTGCGATCTCATTGAAGAAATCATGATCGGAGAAGATCGACTTATTCGTTTCTCTGGCGTAGAAATGGGAGAAGCGTGCACAATAGTTCTCCGGGGTGCAAGGTATGCATTGCCTCTTTGTTCTTTGTGAATTCTAACTTTTTGGTTTTGCTTTTTTGTAGCACTCATGTCTTGGACGAAGCTGAAAGGTCCTTGCATGATGCACTATGCGTGCTGTGTCAAACCGTTCAAGACAGCAGGGTCGTTTGGGGAGGCGGATGGCCGGAGCTTTTGATGGCAAGGCATGTTGACGAGCTTGCCAGGAAGACCCCGGGGAAAAAATCACTGGCTGTAGAATCTTTTGCTGCTGCTCTCCGAGCAATCCCGGCCATCATCGCGGACAACGCTGGACTAGATAGTGCCGACTTGGTTTCACGCTTGAGAGCGGAACACTCCAAAGAGGATTGCATGTCCGGCATTGACGTGCTAACTGGAGGGGTAAGTGTTTTCTTATTAGAATTGAGTCTGTTTTGTAGCTAGAGTTGAGGGGGGTTGTTGACAAGCGCTGGCCATGCAGGTTGGTGACATGGAGCAGCTTGGAATTTACGAAGCTTTTAAGGTGAAACAGGCGGTGATATTATCCGCAACCGAGGCTGCCGAGATGATCTTGCGTGTTGACGAGATTATAAAGTGCGCGCCTCGGAAACGCGAGGAAAGGATGTAATAGCTTTCTCTTTTTTGTCTTGGTTTCTTTAATCCATTTTTGTTGCTCATTGATATGAGAGCGTTGAGATGTTTCGAGTCCGCAGCAGCGAGATGGTTATCATTCCAGTGCTGGTAACTTTGCTCATCCTGTGGAAACTAATGTGCTCGTCACTGCGCAGCAAAAGGTCCATGTTCTTGAAAAGCTTAGATCCAATCCAACAGGCCTACACTCTGTACGCGCTCACTGCCTTCGTGGAGTTTCCATTTCTAACGAACAACGCTCTCGAGTTCGCGCTCTTTCGTACGGTATGTGATCCCTTCCATCTCCAGCATTCTCGTTCGCACAGGACAGCTTACTGGTGCCACTGCCAAGCGAGCGGAGGAGACGGGCATAGTGTTCCAGGAACTGATTCTCCATGTCGACAGTCAGCGTGGATCTTATGCCATTGGAACGGTGAACTTCGTGCATGGTCACTACAGGCCATCTTTACGCTCTCGCCCTCTTCGTTCTACAGCCTGCTGAGTGGGCCTCCAGGTGAGAGTTCTCTTCCTTGTTTCTTTTTCCTCTCTTTGGAAGTTTCTTTTTTGTCTTCAATCTTTTCCTCTTTGGCAAAACCCATGCTCTTTCTGACACGTTCTTCGTTTTTAGATTTGGCTTTAGAGACTGGACTGACGCCGAGAAGCTCGCAACTTACACATTATGGCACGATATTGGCATCGGCATGAGGATCAAAGGCATCCCCAGCACACTGCAGGAGCTCTCCGACTTCAAGGACGATTACGAGCGTAAAAACATGGTCTTTGCGAAAACCAACAGGGAAATTGTACCCCGGTAGAGCTGGTATTGTCTACTTTTCCATCTGTTCTAAAACCTCTGGGGAGAAGGCTTTCTTGGACAACCGGCTCCAAGAAGCTTTTGGCTACCGGAAGCAAAACTTCGTCATCACACTGGTCGTGGAGATGCTGCTCAAGTTGGTGTTCCGGAGCTCAATATCGATGCTCATGCCTCCGAGACAACTCTCCTTCTCGACTGCCAAGATAGTTCCAGATTCAAGTGAGAATCCAGGATTGGACGACCCGGACAGTCTCCTGCCACTAAAGTATCACAGTTACAAGCCTGCTTCGGCTACCGCCTCAGCCAAGTTGGAGGCTTGACACCGGAAGAATCTCCACGCCAACTTTTCCGGACCACTCTTGTGTCCACTTCGAAAGGCGACGTAAGTTGGCGGTGTCGTCTTCTGCCAGCCAAGTAACATCACACTAGAGAAGCAGCAGATAGGCAATATGCTTTTAGTTTCCGCCATGGCCACCGATTCTTCCAGCTCCAGCTCGGGTTCTTCCGTCGTGGTAGTGGTTCCATTGCCGGCTCAGGGACACACTCCAGCGCTTGTTCACCTCTCCAGGAAACTAGCCGCAGAAGGATTCTCCATCGTGATCGTCAGCGTCGAGAGCGTCCACAGGAAGATCGCTGCGAGATGGAAATGCTCGCCGCAGCTCGACATCCGGCTCGAGTCCATTCCGTTCACATCGTCCATTCCGACCAGGCTCGACGCTCAAGCTTTGAGCCAACGACAAGAGCTGCAGAAGGCTTTGTTTGAGCTCCGAGTTCCCTTGGAAGAGCTGCTGGTGTCCAGACTTATAGGCGAGCAGGGGCTGGAGATCAAATGTATCATCTCCGACTTTCATGCGGTCTGGACGACTCCGGTGGCACAAAAGCTGGGAGTTCCTCAGGTGTGCTTCTGGTCTGGATCTGCAGCTTGGGCTTTGATCGATCGTCACGTACCACTGCTTGTCGACTTAGAATACATTCCAGTACCAGGTATGAGTTTTTCTTTTCTTACTCGCAGTAACCAATCTTTCGTAGAAGCAAGTTCATCGCCTTGTGTGGACGACGATTCTACTACGCAAGGTAAGAAACTAGAAACTTTTCTAGCTAGCGTTTTCTTACCAGATTTCTTTCAAAGGTTGCAGCTTGAGAGGTGAAAAGATGATTTCTTTTATTCCGGGGATGGATCCCTTTCCAGCCTTGGATCTTCCATACTACCTCCACGAATTCTCCAAAGTGCCAGTGTGGAGCCTGGTTGCAAAGTCTCAACGTTTGAACACCGACAAGTGGTTCATCGCCAACACTTTCGAGTCACTGGAGCCGAGAGAAACACAGGCCATGAAGCAGCTACTGGGAGAGCAAAACTTCCTGGCGATCGGGCCTCTCTTGCCGCTGGATCACGAGGGGCTGGAACAGGTGGTGAGCCTGGAGGAGGAGGAGCTGGGCTGCCTCGAGTGGCTAGACTCCCGGCCGGAAGGATCGGTCCTCTACATCTCTTTTGGAAGCCTGGCGGTCCTCACGCAAGAGCAGTTCATGGAGCTGGCACTGGGAGTAGAGAGCAGCGGCATTTCATTCCTCTGGGTGATCCGACCAGCGTTCTTACCGCAGGGAGATCTTCCGACCATGGAGTTTTTCCAGGGATTTAGAGACAGGATGGTGGCGGAGAAGAGGTCGATCATCGTCCCGTGGACACCACAGAAGAGGGTGCTCTCGCACGCGTCCATAGGAGCGTTCTTGACGCACTGCGGCTGGAACTCGATCGTGGAGAGCGTGTGGAGTGGAGTGCCGATGCTCGGGTGGCCGTGCCACTCGGATCAAAACTTGAATTTGCGGCTGCCAGTGGAAAGTAAAGGGATTGGAGCTCGCGTTGCTTGTAGCTCCAGGAGGACGGAGGTGGTGCACAGGGAGAGAGTGAGGGCGGTGGTGAGGAAGGCGATAGAGGATGGAGGAGAGGTGAGAGGGGCTGTCCGTGAACTCCGGGATCTCGCGGTAGCGGCAGTGGTAGAGGGTGGAAGCTCGAATAGAGACATGGCCACCTTTCTCGAGAGATTGAGATCATTGTGATAGTATACAAAGCTCTTCCTTTTTTTCTTGGATCAAACAAATACAATTTTTCTAGGTTCAAATCATTGTGATAGTTTCATTGTCTCGTAAAATGTATACAGAGGTCCTCCTTTCTGAAACAACTATAATCTAGTGGCACGAAAAATCGTGTGCTCCACTATTCATCTTCGTCTTGGTCGTGGCTCGCAACACACTAAACACCAAAAAGCTTCATTCATCCCCCATGTCTCGTTCGTCAAGTACCAACGAAGTCGAAAATGGTTCTTTTTTGTGCTGGATGCTACAGGACGATGAGGACGATTGGCTGCAAGGAAGATCAAAATCCTCATAGCACCAAGGAAGAGAAAGAAAGAGCTTACCTCAAGCGCTTCTATCATCACCATGTCGAGTGTTCTGCCTTGCAGGAAATCTCACGACCACCAAGTCGAGATCTCCGACACGGAGTTTGAGGACTGCTGCAGCTCGTTGAATCTGGATCAAAGTTCGCCGCTCCACTGGACACAGATCACAGAAAGTCCTGAGCATTATGGTGTTATCTCAACACAGGAGATGATCCTTACCAAGAAATTCCGCAAGCAGTTCTACCATGGTGGCGATGATAATCAAGGAGCTTTACGTTCTTTCTCCGCCATGCCCGTGCCTGTGGAAGGGAACCAATCACTCCCAGCCAAAGAAGACGAAGATGAACAGCGCTTACCTTGTGCCTTTCCACCGTTCTCGTTCAAAGACAGCACAACTTTTGCTGGCTTTGTGAGGAGTCTAACTGTTCCAGGTAAGCTTCGTCTCCCGACAAATCATCCAGTGCTAGATCCACTTTGCCTTTCTCGCCAGACGACGGGATGCATGACCACCAAGACGAAGAACTGGAAGGAGCTGACGATTTATCGCCAACCACGGTACTCGAGGCAGCAGCAAGTTCTTCCTCCGCATCCACACCATCTGCGTCTAAAGCTACAGATTTCAACGAACTCGCTCCATTTCCAGCGTCGTTCCCTTCTGCTATGACGTCCATGGATGCTCTCCTCACTGCCAGCAATGACTTCAGCTTTTCAATGTCGCAAGCAGTCCCTGCCTCACCTCCAGAGAAGACTCTCTACGATCTTCTGGAGCTGAAGTTCGACGGTTTTGGTTGCGAGCACCAATTGCCCGGTCGGCTCGACGTCCATGACAATCGCGACGAAAAGCTGCAGTCGAGAGGTTTCCAGAGGTTGAGCAATAGCCTGGCCAAGAGCTTTTCTTATGCGCCTCATTTGTTCCTGCCGCAAAATACCACCCAGCATGTTAGAAGCCAGTCCCTGGCATACACCAGCAAACCTGAGAAGCAGTTCAACTTCGGCGGCTTCTTTAGCAGCTCCAACAACGAGATTTCCAGCAGAAGCAGCAGCAAAAATAGTCGCACCAGCAGCGAGTTCAGTATAGAACTGGGAAACAGGTCCGGCAGATACCTCGACTTGGACTTCACGAAGGACGCTGAAGAGCAACAGGATCCCCAAGACTCTAACTTTCAATTTGATGCCAGGAGCAACGTGGAGGAGGTCGTCTGCAACAAGGATGACTCCAAGTTCACGTCTTCACCTGTATCGTCCGCATTCTTGTTTGTTAAGTCTGACACCAGTTGCTCTGACGACTATATCAACTTCCAGCCTAAACCATCTCCCACCAGCCACGGAGAGGAGAGTAACGTCGTGCAAAGATTTTTTCGAAGCGGAAGCCAGTGCCGGGAAATCTCAGATAGCGGAAAGCCGAAGGTAAGTTCTGTTCGCTGTTGCTTGCTGGATCTCTTAAAATTGTGGTTCTCGCAGGGAAGTTGGTTCATCTGCTGCTGGAGAAGTTGAAGAACCTATCACAGGTTTCTGACTATTCCCCCCTCAGGCAACGCTAACGTTTTTCCCTGTTTGCCAGACGTAAGACCTGAAAGATCGAACAAAACGCGAACCTCTAGAGAAATGTGAAGGCCATTGAAAAGGAGCTGCCGCAAGCAGTGCTGTCTTGTAGTTCTGGCAATAGCTACGAAGAGCGTGGCTAAGCGTTGCCACTACCACCACCACCGCAAAGAACCCGAAGAGACCAGAGAAAGCTCGCAAGTCAAGTTTGTCAAACTTGACCTCGACCACTTTCCCGCTGCAGCGAGTCGTGTGAAGCCATGTCTCGTGAATGCGCTGCAGCTCTCCTGTTTCAGCGAGCGTGAGAACTGCCGTTGACACATCAGCAGCCAATGCTGATCCCTTTGGAAATGCCTGATCATGCAGAGAAAATTAAATTAGAAACCATCCTAAAAAGCAATAATGGAACTTTGGAACTTACAAATCCCCAGCCACTCTTTGAAAATTCTTCTTCACCTGAGATTGCAAACCTGCAGTCTGATGATAGTAACAATTGTACGTATGGGAGTTCGTCAACAACAGCTCCTACTTCATTCGAAGAGAGAGCCGTCGAATAAGTGGCGATCGACTTGAGTGGCACCAATCTGTCACTCTCCACGTTGAGCTGGAGCAAATAGTCTTTTACAAAAGACCCTTCCTGGTACCCGATTCTTACATCACTCCCGACCAGACGAGAGAGACCTTGAATAGTTGGTCTCAGCCTGCGAACTGTGAGGATCGACGTCAAGCTTGCCGTATAGCTGGAGATGAGTATCAGGACCACGAACAGCCAGATGATCACCACAATGCGCCCGAGAATACTGTTGATTCTTTCCCCTGCGTGCAAAGAAGAGAAAGAAGTATTGCAGAAGTTTTTTATATTGATAACCAAACTTACGCTGTGAGAAGAAAAGAGTTGAAAAAATAAACCTGAAAATGCACACGACGAGGGTGAGTGACTCAAAATTGGAATTATGCGTGTATTACCAGAAAGTCGTCACAACCTGCTTTCTGGGACGTCCACCAAAATCACGGTTTTTATCCCGTTCCAGGATCCAAACGACTGTCCCTGTAAAGAAGAAAAAGGCCGCTGTTGTGTACCACATTGAGTTTGAAAACGGCTGTAAGAAAGCCCAGGCTTGGTGAGCATGAGTCTCTGTGACTGGCACAACCAACACCAGCCCCGAAATCGTGTAAGGCTGCGTAAAATCCACCAGCTTTGCACGCTTTCGTGTTATTGTGATGTCGCCAACAGCCGCGTCAAACTTCTGCGCACACACACACAAATGATAAGAAAAGAATTTCCAGAGAAACGGAGTACCTTGTTGGCCACCTTCTCGACAAGTTCATCGTAGCTCGGCGTTGAGTTGCCATCTCCAAATCCCACAAACGAGTACGTGACGGTGTACGGGAGGCTAGACAATGCCGCTTTGAAGACGTCGATGCAGAAGCCATGAAACGTGCTTACGTTGCTCACATCAATCGTCAAGTCGACAAACTCCTTGTATCCCTGCTTGAGTGGAACTCCTATAACCAATTCTCGGCCAGTCTTGGGGATCATCAAGCCCCGAGGAACATGCAAGTTGTCCCCAGGCCAGACTATGTGGTGAAGTTTCTTTTGCAGCCGGCTCACCGATTCCATCTGTGGACGATCCTCAGAAGGAGCATCCACCGAGAAACCAGTCCCCTTGTTCCAGTAGCCAACAGTGCGAAGTCCCCTCCCGTACATATTCACCACCTCCAAGTCGGATCCCTTGAGCTCGCCTCCAGCACTGAGCTCCACCTTTCCACTGATTCCCGAGAACTTCGTCTTCACAATCTCCCGCAGCACTCTAGCTCCAAACTTTGCAACTGAGAGCCTCGCCAAGTCCAAGCGTCGCTCGCCACCCGGAGGACACTTCATGGCCTCGTACTCAAAGCTCCCGTTGGCAGCTAAGAACCCGTCGATCGCGTACGCGATCATCCATATGGTGTCATAAGCGTAGAGGCCATAGAGGTTGACGTTGGAGCTTCGATATCCCCCGCGAGTCCTGTTGACGTTGAAACTCCTCCAGCTGCTCTTGAACCTCTCCAGCTGCGGAGAGCCGGGTATGAAGCTCCGAGTGCCAACGATGCCTTGAGCAGCCGCTACAAACTCGTCGTCGCTGTAAACCCCGTCCAAGACGCTCGAGAGAGTCTCTGTGACGATCCAGACGAACCCGGTCGTGAGCATCCGGAGATCGTAAGCCTCGGTGAGCACCGCGCGGCCGACGCTGGCGTCGGTGTGAACCACGAAGATCCTTCCACCGGCATCGCCAAACTTCGCCAGGATCTCGCCTATATCATCCTTGTTCATACTCCGGCTCACGGCAGCCCGGAAGGGAATGGTGGCACCAACTTTGCTGAGCTCATCGTGGAGCTCCATGATCCCGTTGGTGCCAAAGTTATCGTCTGAGTAGAGTGCCACCACCTCCTTCCACTCGAAGAGCTTGACAAAGTCGGCGATGGCCTCCATTTGGATGCGGTCGCTGTGAGTGTTCCGGATGAAGAAAGGATACTGCGACTCCGAGAGGGTGGGATCGGTCGCGGAGAAGGAGACGATGGGGATCTTGGTCACAGTTCCCATGTGTGCTACGAAATGCGCTACCTCGGAAGTTTGCGGCCCGGCGATCGCCACGACTCGATTCCTCTGCATAAGTTCCACAGCTGCGAAGAACAAGAAAATCAAACCTTGTGAAGAAGAAAGAAACCAAGAAAATCAAAACTTTGATCGAGCGATGAAAGATCATCGATCTATGGACGAAAAGAGAGAGTTACCTGCGGCAGCTCCTTGAACAGCGTTGCAATTGTCGTCGGAGATTTGGACGAGAAGCCGTGTGCCATTGAGAAGAGTTTGATCCTCGTTGATCTCTTTCACGGCCAGCTGAATTGCGACCCTGGCAGCTCGCCCGATCCTGGTCCGGAGCGCCAGCAGCGCCCCAATCGTCACATTCTCGGGAGGACTGGCAGCCAAAACCACGACGAAGACGGAAAAAACATGGAAGAGAAGGAAGAAGACGAAGAGCTTCCAGGCCATGAACAGGAGAAACGCTCAAATAAACAACGAGGAGACTCCAAAAAGAAGCACGAATTCCATGAGACCATCCGAGGATAAAGACGCCACTGACAGTTAGGGCTAGGACGGGAGCCCCTGGAAAAATCACACTGGATAGGTCCATACGAGCAATCATTCCTAGTGCGCGACAAGCTGGACGCGATGATTCACCGATCGCGAGAAGAGGATCTCACCTTTGGCGCCAAGGCGAGTAAGAACCCTAAATAAACCGCATTTTAGGGTTCTTGGCAAGGGCAATTTGGCACGGCGTCGCCGCTGCTGGATCATCTCCCGGTGATGATAGGACGATGAGAGGAGAGCTCCCGCGACGCCGATCTCAGCGGTATGTGAGCTGCATTGCCGTGATTCCTTTCCCCTGGTTGAAAAACCGCTGGAAATTCTAGCTCGCCCTGAAAAGAGCTGTGTTCGTCTTTTCTTTCCAGGGATTGGCTTTGACTGAGAGCAAGTTGCGCTACGATTTCTCCTTCTGGTGTCGACACTTTTGATTCGCCCGAGAAAGAAGAAAAATGGCACTGCGGTGTGGCGATAGAAACAACACAACACGTATCTCTGGTTCTGTGCTTCATGCAGACCAACGTACGCTAACTTTGATTTCTTTCTTCTTTTTGGCGAGCGAGGGTGGACGACACTTACACCACACATGTGCCTGCGCTGATTATGATACTCTTTCGCTGGAGCTGGGCGATTCTTCCTGTTTGATCTTGCTTCTTTTCCTTCTTCCGTTTAGTTCTTTGCCTAACGCTCTTGTTTAGAAGGAGGAAACATCTCTCGAGCTACACGTACTGGAAGATCAAAGAAAGATCAGGTTTGTTCCTCTGCTTCTTTTTTTTTTTTTTCTTTGGATGTGATTTCATCTTTGTTTTCTTCCAGATTCTACGTGTTGAGCTGAGGCCGGCTACACCTGGTACTTCCCTTATCTTGCTGGAGGGGGGGATCTCTGTTGTTGTTGTTTTAGATGACGACAAGCAATCAGGAGAAAGCATAAAGAAGGCGCAAGTAGCCGTTGTTTGAAGCCGATTGCTGTAGCAGTCGCTGTAAGAGGTCTCTTTCCCTCACAGTGGTAAGTGGCTCGCCAGTGTAAGTTCCTGCAGAGCTTTCCGATTTCCCGTTGTCTGTTTTAGCTTTGCTTGCGAGCGTCTGCTTACGTTTTCTCGCCCGAGATCCCCGTTCGCAAGGTCCTTTCCTCATTCTATCTCGTGCAAATATCATATATAAAGCAGCGGCTTGCTTGGGTCCACTGCCTCTTACTTCTTCTTGTTCATATCGATTGATCGATCTTCTTCTGTCATTTCAAGTTCCCCTGGTACCACCAAAGGGAAAGGAGTGGCGAGCAATGCCTGAGGTACATGAATCTTGTCGACTTATATTCACAGCTCTCCATTCTGATCCTCGGCATTTTATCCACAGCCACAGACAGTCGTTATCAAGGTCCGTATGCACTGCGAAGGATGCCGTAAGAAGGTGAAGAAGGCGCTCTCCAAAATCCCTGGTAAGTTTCTTCTTTCTTTTTCCCTCCTCCTGGTTTTTCTTCCTCACGGTTTGGAGCCCTTTTGCAGGCATTCAAGAGCTCAAGGTGGACCTTAAGGAACAGAAGGTGACAATCAAAGGCGACGTGGATATAAAAAAAGTGCTGCTCAAGCTAGCAAGAACCGGGAAAATGAACGAGGTGCTACAGCCGGCCAGTGCTCCAGCCGAACCAAACAAGCCAAAAGAATCATCGCTGCCAGCGGCAGCAGCAGCCGCTGGAGAAACTGCGGCACAAACTCCAGCTCCAGCTCCAGCTCCAGCTCCATCTCCAGCTCGATCGAACTCAGCTCCAACTTCGCTGGCCACTTCCGAGGCCGCGACCAAAGAG
The DNA here is from genome assembly GCF_000143415.4 of Selaginella moellendorffii. Taxonomy (NCBI): domain Eukaryota; kingdom Viridiplantae; phylum Streptophyta; class Lycopodiopsida; order Selaginellales; family Selaginellaceae; genus Selaginella; species Selaginella moellendorffii. The sequence continues at coordinate 1,809,933 of NW_003314274.1, forward strand.
GCTATCCTGAGGGACATCCAGATGAAGCCGTTGGTGTGGATCGACGCTCCAGACTTTCTGAGCGACGAGAACCCGAACGCGTGCTCGGTGATGTGAGGTAATAGCTAGCGGACAGGGGAGTTTTCTTTTTGTTTTGTTTGTATGTTCCTGCTCTTTAAATGACAATCGTGTTTGTGTGATAGTATCATCACAGATCAATATTGGCTTGCCTCACTGGTTCAAAGCAAAGAAAAACTCGTATTTTCCCTTTTATATCTTACAACTTTTTTATGCTGGGTGGTCATGAAAATCCACAAGTTGAATCCAAATGCAACAAACTATTAAATAAAAGATGTGTGTGCCATTGCCAAATATAGGGGGGTGCTCTTGTTCTCTATTTTGGAACCTTACAAAAGATGTGTGTATACCTAATCTTGAACGTTGACTCTTGCTTTCCAAAAAAGTTTGACCTTTGACCAGATGATCTTACAATGTTCTTGCTGGCCAAAGCCCACAATTTGAGAGGAGCATTTGCCTCACCTCATATGACAAACTATTAAAAAAATATATGTACGTTCTTGCAAGATACAAATCCTCTATTCTGGTGTACCTGATGCTAGAATCCAAACGTTTGACTTTTGGTTGACCCTTCCTTTCTAACAAAATCCATGCCAAAACCAAGGTTTGACCTTTGATCGGTTGACCCTACTGGAGCTGCTCTGCTGGTGCTGTGCTCTTGTTCTTGCTGGTGTTAGAAAGCGAGCAGACAAGACATGGCAGGTTGTGTTGTGGGGACGATATGGAGCAAAATTGGCTTGTATTGTTGACATTCAATGGAAGAAAAAAAAGAGATAGGAGGTCCTACACGTTTTCCTCCCACATATATTTTGGGTCCACATTCCTGAAGAGTCCACTTCTGGACATTCGAGTCCAAGTCCAGTCCATGCTTGAGTGGATTATCAACAAAAGCAGAAGTAGCAGCAGCTGTGCTTGCGGCAGCAGATTCAGTAGCTCACAGGCAGATTTTTTCTGTTTCCACGCAGCAATATATATCATCTCAATCCTCTACGTGTGGATGGGTGTGGCTATGGGGTGTACCTGCATGGGAGATGAGAGAGATAGAGCAGCCTTTAGAAGCCCAGCAAGGCATTCGTGAGGCAAATGCAAACGCCATTCCGCCTTCACGTGTGCTTGCTTGTTTGTGAGGTTGCGAGGTGATCCCATTTTAAAGCTGCCTGTCGAGCCGAATCCAGGCACAACCCACCACCTTTCCTTTCATGCACATGTATATAAAAAACTGCGCAGGAATCTGGATCGACGCAACTCAACAAACCAGGCCGACTTCGAGCCACAAGCTCGGCTTAAACCAGTTATAAAGTGGCAAAATCTTGTCTTCTTTGTTTTTTGTTTGTGCGCATGCTCGGGTTGATGCAAATTGAGGTATGCAGCTGCTTTTTGGCGCGATAGAAAGCTAACAGTTTTAGTTCTTCTCGCTTCAGAACTGCTTTCCCGTTCCGAAGTTGGCTGCACGCTCGCAAGAACATTTGAATAAGGAAAGGGAGAATGCGATAATTATTTGAGATAGATGAATCCTGATCCATCCAAATCTAACATGAACACGTGAACACCAACCGAGCCGGTCCGGCTGGTGGGGCTCGTCTCATCAAAGTGAGATAGATGCCCCTGCAAAAACAAAAACAAAAAAATAGGAAAAAAAGGAGTGCGCCTGAAAACCCTACAGGATTGACATGAACTTGAATCAGAATTCATCCCCATCGCTCCCTCCCCCTCTGCTCCTGCTTCTGCACTTTGAAGGTGGTGGTGTCCACTTCTACTTCATTCCCCCGTCTGCCGTTGCTGCAGTGGAATTTTTTTTCTTGTTCATCTTTGTTTGCCGTCATCTGGCCTTTTTACAGTGTTAGATTCTTGTAACCCAATTTTTAGTTGTAATCTTTTTGTTCTTTGAGATGAGGGCCTTTGATGGAATGGTGCAGAGCTATAGCAGCCGCAGCAGCTGCATCTGCATCTTGCACCTGCACCTGCACCTGCATGCAGCTCAACCTGTCATGGCCTCGTGAAAGACTATCCCTGGCCTTGTTTTTTGCCAGGAACTCAAGTTAGACGTAGATATCTCACACATGTAGATCTGTAAGGCAAACCCTGCCCTCCTTCCTTGACATCAGTCCAGGCTTTGTTTCTAGTGCATTTTGAGGATCTTTCTTGGGTATTTATAATGCATGCAAGCTTCGGCTTCTTTGTGTTCCGGAATTATTCCCGGGAGACTTTGTTTATATATATATGTGGTTCAGAGAGCTGGAAGAGCTTCTGTAACTCTGGCTCGGCTTTGCAGCTGCACTCTCCCCTACAAGAAACAACAAAACTCCAGTTATTATAAACACTTGGCAAGTTGCAGAGGTGAAGTTAGAGAAGGGGTGTAAGACCAACGCCGCTATAGCAGAGGCGGGCAGTGGCATGGCATGGCCCTGTTGTTAAGAAGTCATTCACGTAGGGGGGGGAGAGAGAGAGAGAGAGAGAGAGAGAGAGAGAGAGAGAGAGAGAGAGCTTTTTTTCTTGGTTTCGATATGAAATGTTAAACTTTGTAAAGTCGGTGGCCTACAAAAAAACAAAAAAGAAACAGAACAAGAGAAAGAGACTTCTAGCTCTCCTGCCAGATTCTTCCTTGGATAGCTGGGACTTGAAGAACACTAGACAAATAACCTTTAAGCCGGCCCTCACTCTCTCCCGCTTCATCGCTGATTAGTTACTTAAGCCAGCGTACTTAGCCCAGTAAGTTTATACAAAACGAAGCGACAAAGGACAGACAACTGGATACATTAAGATTAGAATAAATTATAGGCGAGAAGCGAAGTACATAGCTGGGAAGGAACAACAAGCAACTGAAAGAACTAACAACAACAAGCACAAATCCAAAGCACAACAAGAAAAAAAAAAAGAAAAAAAAGAAAGAAAAAATTCCGAAAGTCGCAGGAGTTCAGCCTCTCTTCTCACTCTTCTTCCTTGTTTGGTTTTAGTGTTGTGTCCGTGTGTGATGATCCTGTGTGACGATCCTACTCTGCAAAATTGGCCTCAGGGTTTCCGTTTCCTCGGGTCCTGCTGCTGCTGCCCCTGAATCTCTCGCTTTGTGCCTCTTCGAAAGATCTCAGAACCCGAAAGCCAGACTGGAATGTCAAACTCGGAGACGAAAGCGCAGCCCGTAGCAGAGAACTGAAGAAGAGCCCGTAAAAACTTGAAAGAAAAACTCTTACTTGGTAGCAGTAGTAGTGATAGTAGCGGTAGTGGTAGTAGTAGAGCGGTAAAGTAGTAGTGGTAGTAGTACTGGTAGTAGTAGTGGTAGTAGTGGTAGCGATAGTAGTAGTAGTCATAGTTGCCAAAGTTACCACCACTTAGTGAGTAGCAGGAGGCCTCCTCGAAACTGGCCTGGCTTTCAGAGGATTGACCATCTCGCAAGAGAGCTTGAGCACCTCCGACAGGTCCACGGGGCTGTCCTCGCAAGGCATCCACGAGAACTCCTGGACAAGCCTGGCGATCCACAGCTTCACGGTCGCGAGTCCCAGTGCCCGGCCGGGGCATACCCGCCGCCCGGCTCCAAACGGCGCCAGCCTCAAGTCGATGCCCCGGACGTCGAAGCTCTTGTTCTCCACGAACCGCTCCGGGTCGAAAGCCTCCGGGTTGGGCCAGATGCTGGGGTCGTGCGTGATCGCCCACATGTTGACCATGGCGCTGGTGCCCGCCGGGACGTGGTAGCCGGAGATCTCCACGTCGTGCGTCGCCAGACGGGCCCAGGAGAGCAGCGGACCCGGCGGGTGGAGGCGGAGAGTCTCGTTGATCACGGCCTGGAGGTAAGGCATGCGCTCGGTGTCCGAGTCGCGGACCGGCTGGCCGGCCGGGCACACCGAGTCGATCTCCGACTGGAGCTTGTGCTGCACGTCCGGGTTGAGAACCAGCTCCGCCAGAGCCCACTCTGTGAGGATCGCAGTGGTGTCAGTGCCTCGGAAAATCATCTCCTGCGTACACAAACAAAAGAAGCTCCTGTCAGTCAGTGACTTGAATATAACTGCGTTGGGTGGCGATTGATGAAAACAAACAGCACTGGACAACAGCCGCTTAGTCAGTCAAGCAAAGCAGATTTGCTCACTAAACAATGTGCGTAAAAGACTACAGCCAGCAAGGACCGGCTCAAACACAAAACATGAAGCACACATGGAATGCAAGCTTCAACAGTGCAGGCGAAGGCCAGGATGGAGAAAGAGAAGAAAAAAAATCGGGAGAGAGCGAAGAAAAGCCTGAGTTTGATGTAAGGGGAGGACTGGTTGGTCAAAACAAAGTGGCTCCAAGGACGAAACGACAAACAAGCTTTGTACGCAGAAATTCATCGACCACCGTGCACACGCAGGACGAAGCCGAATCGGTGCTGGCTGTTGAGAGCAAAGCCAACGCCCAATTTACAAGGCGAGATGGAATGGCTATGGCCCAGCGTGACCATTACGGCCCTTAGCTTCTTTAGAGCAAGCGAGCCACAAAGAAACGACCAGCAAACAGCGCCGTATACACACCCGCAAACAAAAGCGAACCGAAAGAAAAAAAAACGTTTAAAAAACACTCTGTGGGATGTCCTGGGTTGCGGTACATCAATTTGGTTCACCAGCTAAAGAGCGTTGCTCAACCCACAATCAAACAAAGGAAGTGAAACGAGGAAGAACTTTAAAGCCGAGCTCGGGAACGAGTAAGCACAAACGCATGAAGGAAAGAACGCGAAAGCCATGAAGACAAGCGAGAAAAGATCCAACAAATGCAATGCTAGAAAAAAAACCAGAGAAGAAGTTACGTACCCAGAGCACCGCGATCATGTCCGACTCCTCGAGCTTGTCCTCGCCTTGGAGCGAGAGCAAGACGTGGACAAAGTCCTCTCCACCTCCGGCAGCTTTGGAGCTGGAAGAATTCTCCTCCTCCGCCGCCGCCATCTCTGCCCGGCGCTCCTGGATAATCTTCCTTACAAAAGCGTTCACGCGAGGAACCAGCTGCTGGCAGCGCTTCACCACGCCCTGGGGATCCCACTGCCTCAAGAATGGGAGATGGTCGGACCAATTGAAAGCGCCCAGAAGCTCAAACCCTTCGCGGACCATCGCCTGGACCTCCTCCTCGCCATCGCCGATGCGTCGCCCAAACACCGACCTCATGACACTGTTGAGCGAGGCGCGCTGGACGAATCCACGCACGGCGATACCGCCGCCATTGGAGCGGGCGGCGCTGCCGGAGATATCGGCCACCATGGCGGCGGTCTCGGCCTGGCGGAGCGGCTCCTGGGCGGCGATCCGGCGGGGGGAGAAGAGGCAGCCCGATGCAATTCGTCGCAGCCGGCGCCAGTAATCGCCGTAAGGCGCAAATCCCATGGCGCGCCCAAAGAGAAGCTCCTGCGCAGATTGCTTGAGCGGGCGGTCCGCGAAGCAGGGGCTGGCGAGGATCTGGCGTGCCACATCCGGCAAAGACGACACCACCATGCGCGTGGATCCGACGCTCACCGCCATAAGCCTCTCCGCCGAGTGTGATCGCGCCAGGGCCGCCAGGCGGCGGTGCGCCAGCGCTCCCATGTCGAGGAGGCTCCCCAGGACGGGGAATCCTCGCGGTCCCGGGATTGCAGCGGCGTTCTTCATCTTCTTGCTAAAGATCAGCGATCTTCCCCACGCCGGGCCGCCGGGGAAGCACCAGAAGAGGATTGCCGAGGCGGCAAAGACGCAAAGAAGCGCCAGCGCGAGAGGGATCCAGGACGGCGACGCCGCCGCCGACGATGAATCCAGCCACGGCTTGGCGATGAGCGGCAGCAAGTAGACCAGAGAGCTCCTCCCAGCGGCGCCGCTGCTGGAATCCATAGCCACGGATCGTTTCTTGGACACTGGATCACGAGACGAGAATATTTCGCCAATGCAACAGTAGCGCTGAGCGATCCACCAAGAACGCGCCAATTCGCGGGAGGCGAGCAATGCGCTAGAGTGAGGATCGAGATCGAGAGAGGGGATTGAGAGAAAGATCGAGAGGAGAGAAGATTTTTGCTTCGTCGCTCGCGCTTTGACGCTGGCCTTGGTCTTCTTCCTAGGCTTTGAGAGAAAATGGGCCCGTGAAGGAACTATTTCTAGCCCCCTACTAAGTAAATCCCGCGCGTTCCCACTCACACGCTGTTTAGTTTGGCAAGCCCGCCAAATTCTTCGCGCTTATTCTGGAAATATTCTTCAACAATTCCACGGAGAATCTGACGGTCGTGACGGGCCCGAGAATGACATGTCAGCATACCGCCCGTCCTGTAGAGCCCTACCTATATTTACTATAACGGCGCCGGCGCTGCACTCACTCCGTACGGCCTCGATTTGTGGCCATATGGCCAGCCGCCGCGCCGCGCACGTATAGTTTTCCCAGGCGAGTGTGGGGATTCTACCGCATGGGAGAAAGTAACTATGACATTTCCCGTGGGGAATTTGTGCTACGTGGCGGGAGGAGATGAGAGCCTGAAAGCGATGTTAAAGTAGTGTGGCCTATTTATTAGGGCATGGGCCGCCACCTTTGTTGCTTACACGAGGATGCATGCATGCATGAGTGTGGCAGACATCGGTTTCGAATGTATAACCTCCTCCGCCAACCTTTTCTTGCTGCGCGTGTCGACAGGGCTGTGTAACAATACTTCGGGTTCGGATTAGGGCTGCCGCCGCAAAGGCGTCAATGGGAGGACACCAAGTAGAGCGCCACAGAAAGCAACACGAGCGCACAAGGCTCAAAGGAATCTACCGTTCCAGGTGCACAGCCACCCACGGAATCTTCCAGAGTTACCTCTTTTACTTTTCCAGAGTTACGCTCTTTTTTTAACCTTGTCGTGAAGTCTGGAAAGGAAAATGCATGAGTTTCTGGACCGCCAGCTTACCATGGCCTGGCCGCAATCAAAAGCAAAAGATTGGCGGTAAAATCAACACCATACTAAACAAAGCGACGTAAAAAGTTGGTGGGGAGGAAGATTCCTGAGAATCTTTGTCGTTGGGTCTGTGGATGTCAACGTTGATCTTGACGGGCCAATGCGATTGCTTTGCGTCGGATCGAAGGAAACGAGCGCTTTCATCCTCCAAATCCTCGAAAATCCACTCCGGCCCGACAGGTTACATTGCACCGTAGCGCGAGCTTCCTGGAATTCCTTCGTTTTTAGTAGTATAGAGAAAAGAACACAATGGAAAGTTGAGGAGACCCTCGGCCCCCAAGGAAGGAAGAAAGAAGGAACAAGCTTTCACAACATTCTCAAAAAGCTGGAGGGAAGACTGAGAGTACCTTAAGAGCTGTGCGTCCCCTAGAAGTTGACACGGTTCCCTCATCTACAAGCCTCCATGGTCCCTCCAGGATGGGAATGCTTCACCAATTTCGCAGCGTTGCAAGTCTTCCTGGATTTCATAGAAAAAAAATCCAAAAACAATGGAGAAAAATTAGTATACATCGTCATGTGATGCAGCACCAGCGATATAAAACCAAAGAGTCAAACAAATCCAACCTGCTTTTTGTGTCACTCCAGCGGAAGTCACCGACAAGCCGCGAGTCGGAGAAGCTTCTCGCTGTTGAATCGAAGTTGGCTTCGATTCATGCGCTTGCCGGTGCTTGTGCTTGGCTGGAAAGAAGCTTCGTACGGTAGTCCGTCAGTTCAGCTGCCACGCCGCCCTTCTTGTAGCAGCGTGCCTGGAGAGAGGAGATTTACAGTTGTTTTCCCAGATAAAAAAGAATTCTTTCACGAAACTTCTCACCTGATGAATGAGTTGCTCCAGAAAACTGGCCTTGTCGACCGGGATGTCTGGCGTTGACAGTAGCTCGAACAACTGCTGGTGAGAATGGCGGTTAGTCGCAAATTCCGTATCGAAGAAACGGAAAAAAGATAAAAAATCAAACCTTGTGCGTATTGTTCGTCTTTGCATGTCTTAAAGTCCGCAGAGCTGCCAAAACAAAGTCGCTCGCGTCTCCCAAGAGCTTTCTGCGTTTCTCGGACTGTGCAGCCGACTCTTCGTGGTTGCCACCTTCGGGATTCCTGTGAGGTACAGAAAGGATTGCAGCTTCCGGTGACGACGAGCCTGCCTCGTCAGGGTCATTTCGAACGTCGGACAGTTCCTTTGGACTCTTGGCGGGCGAGTTCACCTCGCCACCGCTTGCATCACTGCTGCATTCTCCCGACGAGGCAGACGAAGTGGAAGCTGATCCCGAGAGGCCCGGTGACTCGGGGCGCCGACGCCGCTTTCGTCCTCGTAGCTGAGCTCCGCCGCTTCCTTCAAACCATGCTTCGTCTGCGGCGTCGTGTTTCTCCTGACGATACGGGTTTCCAAAGAGCGATCGTTGTTGCTTGGTTCGCTCTTGTTCGTCAGCCTGACAATGAAAAATTTTCAAGTTAGAAAAACGGGAAAAGAAAATACATGATGACTTACAAAAGGATTTCGCGGAGGCTGTTGCTTCCACAGAGCGTCACTAAAGTCACCCATCTGTATGTTCAAGGATCAAACGCTTGAGCGACAAAAACGAACAAAAAAAAGCTCATCACCTTTTCGATAGGTAGCGAGTGACGTGCTTCTTCTTCTTCCATGGCCACCATACGAGCTGCCAAATTGCCCAAGGCTGAGTGGCTTCCAGTATTGCCAGGGGCTTTCTCGTTTTTACTTCGAGCGTCCATGGCAAGCGCTACACGCATTGGCAAATACTTGAGCTGGCTGGAAAAAGAGGGGGGAAAAAAAAAACAATCAGCAACAACCCACGGCTCGAAGAGAATTGACTACCTGAAGAGCTCGTTACGAGGCACATCAAACGCATTTTTAAACACCGCAGCATCCTTCCACGAACCAATTCCCAAGTGGTTGGCAATTTCATTGCCAGCTTTTGGAACTTCGGCAGTAGACGCTTGAGTTGTAAACCTCGCATTTTGATTTGGTTTTGAAGGTCCGGACGGAATGCAGACCTCGAACGTCCTCTGGCTGAGAACTGAGTCGACGCTGGTTGTCGACGACGAAGAAAAGCGGACAGAAAATGCAGTAGTAGTGAACGTGTGCGTTCCAGGAGCATCGATGGAACCGGATTTTGAAGACGGAAAGACTCTTTCATGTGGCTTGGGGGCATAAGAACTTGAGTTTATCAGCTTCTCCGTCTGTAAAATATTTAGATTTGCAAGAGAACGAGAAAATCCAAAACATTACCATACTCTCCAGCTCCGTCTTTGCCTGAGCTTTCAACCGTTTGAGCTGGTTTCCAACAAAACCAGCAAAAATTGTTTTCTCGAGAGCATCCGGCACAACATGCAGGTTCAATCCCCACTGCCGAAGTGCAGCTCTCAAGGGCGGGCCATAGTACGCCGGAATACTGTTGCAATATCGCTCCATTTCTTGTCGCCACTGTATTGTGTTTGTAGCCTTTGGATTTTTGCTAGCGTGCTCCAATAGATGAAACAGTACCTGATAAAAAAAGACTACGTCAAGTTCAAGCCGATAAACATATTTACTTACTGGATAATTGTATGGTAGCACGAAAAGAGTGAGATTTGACCCAATAAGCTTGAGATACCTGTTGTAAGAACCATAGAAACTAACTTAACCAAAAATCACTTCTTCATACCCAAATGGATCTCCATAGCCAAAGTTTGGCCCCTTACTATTACGTATGAAGACTTGCCAGCATGCATTAGCCGCTGCTTTCGTCAAAAAGTTCACAATCGGGTTGGACTCGATCTGCAAAGAAGCTCTGGAAAGTTAGGCCTTACAAGTCCCTCAACTCAAGCGCTTACGTCGTACTTATCGTAGATAAACTGCGCGGGAATCGATGGATCCGAGTCGATAGCTTTGTAGACAATAACAGGATGAGGCTCTCGAGGAGGAAGAGATTGCTGTGACGAGTCAGGCCAAAAGGTCTCCGGTATTGGCCAATGCCCCTGGTGAGGCTGATTGGCCCTGATAAGCAAGAGCTTTCGTTGGCAGGCAGCATGAACCTAGGAGAAAGAAAATAAAAACATAAAAGTTGTAAAGAAACATCAAGATATAGTACAAACCTGAGGCGGCGGAGCAGTGGTTCCGGGAATTGGCATATTTTCGAAAGACACCACCACGCAAGTTGAGAGCCGAGATGTGACTTCAATGTGCTGCATTAAGATTTTTAAACTTGTTGCCACATAACATTTTCCCCTGCGTGAAGATAAACTCTATGAGCCAACGGAAGAACCAAGACAAGGAAATAAAAAAGATACAATATATCAAGCACGTACCCAGTCGACTCGCAAAACGCAGAGATGTCATTGTCCATTGCCAGAGCCGTTTTAGAACCCGAGATAGGAGCATTCTGCGGAAGAGGTCCGCTCCGTTCTAATACTTGCTGACTGACCGATGGCATCCTGCATACGAAAAGTCATGTAAACCACAGCAGAAACCAGATAGCTCACCTGAGAACAATCGCAAAGACTCTTTGATCCCAGCGGTAAGGCTTTGCAGCTAGCTCGCCGCCTGCAGGAGCCGGACCATTTGGTACAATGGTCTTGAGAACACCTGCCTAAGATACGCAAAGAGAATATAAAAACGAGACTTCAAATCGAGAATGGAAATACTTTAGAAGTGAGTTCTGTTCCATCCGTCAACAGAATAATCGTCGTCGGTTCTATATGTATAGGATTTCGCCCCTGACCTGGAACAAAACGCTGTAAGAGACACAAGGCAAAAGAACGAGTGAAAAACATACCATACTTTTCAGTATCGTTTACAAGCCGATGAAGGTGAAGATAGTCAAGAACTAGCTGTAACGACGTACCAATTTCCGTGAGATCGTGAGCTTCAATGCTCTTCAGTGCTCGCGTGAAGTTAACAAATGGATATTTGTCGACCACCTAGAAACAGAAAAAAACAGAAGAAAAAAACACACAAAGAACTTAGTGATAAAACAACTAGGCCAGATCGAAAGAAAAGATCACCTTGATCGCATTTACTCCCTCTTCGCAAGTCACAAGGAGATATCTGGGATAGAAATGCGGTAAACAAATGCTAGAGCTACTAAATTCTCACGCACCTGTCCGATTTGTGCCAAGTGATGTCTCGCAGGCGCAACTGGAGCAAGAGAAAGGGCAATGTGAAGAGATTTGGATGGAGCTCCAGCGGCTTACCTTGACGAAATGCTCCACGGCACTCTTGGCGCAATCCAGCAGCGACAGGCCATTCGAGCAGCGCTGGTTCATCGACGCGCTAGTATCGATCACAAAAACCACGGTCATCTCTACGGGCACTAAAAACCTAGCTCCAAGGGGATAAATATATTAGGGTTCCTCGAAATATGTTAAATATGGCTTTCTGCTGGAGATTTAAGTACGACCTTATCAGGTTTTTTTGGTATTTTTGGTATTTTTAGGGTGAACTGGTCATGAAGATTAAGTATTTTGTGAACCGGACCAAGCGCTTCTGGAAGAAGGTTGATAATCTGTATAAGAAAACTCTGAAGCTTCATGATGTGTGCGGGGCTTTGGTGCGCCTAGATGTTTCATATATGAGGAGGTACAGAAGGTCAATACGGACAGACGGGGTTGTGAAAAGGAGGACAATCAGAACATACAAGCAACAACACATGGATGTAACCAGTTAGATATTGTTATCGATGACTTGGTGATGTAGTCATCACTAATTAGGGTTGACTCTGAGGACTATCGTTTTAATTTTGACAGATTTAATTAAGGCCCTGGTGCATTCCTCAATCCTCCAGCCACACTTATCTAGTGACTAACTTTTAGCTGGATTTCCCTTAGGGTTCTCTCATTGGTGGGTAGTTTTCATCTCTTTGATTGTCTTGAGAGTTTGTATGCAACAGGGCCTCATCTAGAGGCCATGATTGTGCATAGAGGTGCAATAGTGAACATGGCTGGTGCACACAACTAACTTTTTGCTCCACACTAAGACATTGTTACAAATTAGAATACAACTCATTGCAGCTAAATTGTTGATCCGAAAATCTAATAATTTGCTCTGACAACTTTGGTTGCTTTAGTTTATTATATTTTTTCTATATATGAATATAGGAATTGATCTATATTTCCTTCTAAATGATCTCAATTCATCCTTTTTGTTAATTAGGTTAACAAAATAACACTAAGAATTTGTGTTAATTACTCCCCACGAATTTAAAGATATAACTCAATTACCATCCTTTATCTCCTTTAATAATTTCATCTTTGACTTGTATCATTCTCTTCTGGGTTTAACAAAATATTTCTTGTTTACAAAGTTTTAAACCTCATCAAGTTTGTTTCTTAATGCCTTTTTAAGCTTTTAAGACCTAGTTCTAAAGAAAAACCCAAAACATCAGAACTTATACCTTTGATTTCCTTTTGTTACTAGACTCCTTTATCCTTTCAAATAAAAAACATCTAAGAAAACAAGAAAAAAAAACCTATTGTAAGACATAATAGTTAACTAGCCTGCTATGATGTGATGGAAGACCAGCTAGCCTAAAATCCAGCCAACTCTGTAATATAAGAAGGATATCAATTGCCTTATTATGGTGCAATAGAAAAGGATGTTAGCTAGCTTGCTATGGTGTGATGGAAGACTAGTTGGGAGCACAAAGGATTTAGCTATTTATCATTGCTACTACAAGGGATTTTTGGCACTTATCTTTGTAATATAATTGGATGAAAGAAATTTAAATAGATTTTAAATAGGGTTTATATTAAAGAAAATTAATAGTAAACAGTTAGATTAAGGAATATCATAAATATACTTAAATATTCTAATTATATCCAGATGTTCTATTCCATCTTTTTTTGTTTACTTTAGAAAGCCTCACATTGCTCTATCAAAATATCAATTGACTTTATTCTAATAAATTCAAGTATATTCTTTTATCTAGATTAAAATTTTCTTTAATTCACAGTTTAATGTTAATATTCTTAATTACTTTTTAAATTTCTAAAAATTAATTAATTAGCTTATGTAAGTATTTAGTTTGTATAAAAGTATAAAGCAATTGATAAGCAAGTCTTTAGAAGGGACAAAAGAATAACCAACCTGTGGCAAGTGTCGTGACATGTAAAAGTGTCAAAGTCAATATACTAAAACTGAAAGACTCAAAGTAAAATAATGTTAGAACCATCTTGATCACCGAAAAACCAAATGTCTAAATTGACAGATATATCTAAAGCTAAATATATCTAGGGCGAGAGTGTCAAATATATCTAAAGCTAAATATATCTAAAGTGTGGTGAAAGCCTAGAGTGATTTCCTTCTAGACCTTAGGGAATTCAATAAGTCCTTGCAAGATAGTGGGGAGGAGGATATCCCCATTTATATTGTCATCTATCACCTATTTGATGGATGGATTGATCAACATAAAATAGAACTAATGGTGCTAAGTAAAGTTATACTCATGTGGTGGGTGAAGATATAAATACTAAAGAGTCCAAAAATAAACTAAACATGGATGGATACATGGGCTAATGTGATAAAATGTTCAAAAATTGGCTCTATCTCCTTTGAGAGATGAGATAGTTAATACTCCCAATTTAAGTGTGAATTGCTTTATCTCTTTAGATACTTTATATGACTCATTGGAGACTCACTTTAGCCATATTGTTAGGGCATTTTGGTGGTTGAAGGTGGTGGGAGTACCTATAAAGTTTGTATTAAGCCATAATATTTTGAAATGTTATCTTAAAGTCTTAATTGTGGAAAGAAAGAAGAGTCATTTTCTTACTTAGTAACTAAGGGTATAATTACGTGGTGAAGAGGTTTTAAAAATTAATAAAACTTAGTGGATGGGCCTTTGGGCCCTGACCCAATGGCCATATTAGTGAATATTGTCGTAAATGGAGAGTAAGTAATGTATATTTCTACCCTTACATTTGAAATTATATATATTGAGCATCTATACATACATCCTTCCTCTTGTGAAGCATTCATAGATGAAAATATTCATCTTGAAAGTGCAGTACAAGTTGATGATTAGTTGTTTCACATGGAATAACTAATCTATACAATGGAAATATTAGTAGATTCATTGTCAAAATAAAAGTGTTAGTTCCCTTTAGCTCAATAGGGGTTATTGTTACTTTAGAGGATAAATAGGGATAAAATAACCATTAAAGGCTTTCTCATTAAGCAATGGCTTTCTTTCTAATTGACTTAAAAGGGAAAGATAAGTGTGCTTCAAAAGAATATTGAAGGTTTAGATCTTGAGTTATCCTATGGATGTTAAAAAGTAGTAATAAAGTAACCACTTATATATAATTTTGTATTGAAAATACAAGTTTATGATATAAAAGGTGATATAGTGAGAATTTACACGACTTTAGTATAAAAGGTTGATATGTTAAAAGTACATAAAAATGCAAAATCAATGTAGTTTTAAAACCACTTTTGGGGTCTTGGTAAGTATTTTAATTTGAAATAAGAAAGTTGTGAATGAGACTCTTCCAAGTATAAGATGTGATTAAGGTAACTAAAGTAAAATAGAAAATTTAATCATTTACAACTTGGTATCAAAGTTTTTTCTTTAATTTAATTTTTATTAGTGGTTAAATATATCAACCACTTGATATTGACATTTTAAGGTCCTAGGAATAAAGTTAAACTTGAGGAATATGATATCATGAAAGTATCACTCTTCATTTTAATTCTTCTATGCTTTATTTCGTTAAAGTGGGACTTATTCAGTAGAGTGGGATATTAATTAGCATGTGTCCACATGCCATTTCCTAGTACTTAATTAATATTTATTAATATTTCTATCAGTTTTTTAATTTATTTTTTTATATTTCACAATATTATAACACAAAATCATATGAAAAGTTTTTAATTTATAAATTATAAAGTTAAAATTTCAATTTTTTATTGTTG
>NW_003314274.1:1825319-1827766 GCF_000143415.4 Selaginella moellendorffii
TGGGTAAAATGACTCAAACAAAAATGGATACTAAATATTAAAGTACTAATTTGTTTATCAAATGAGATAGCACCTCAAGAGTAGCCATAAAACTATGACTTTATGGGTCATAAAACTAGTCAATTTAAATGTTAAATAACTCAATAGAGTCAAAAGATAATCCCAAATATGTAAATGAAGTAAATTTAAATGAAGGTGTATTGTATATAATCAAAGACTAAAACGATCTTGAGATTTAATTATATAAATAGTAGATATGTTATTAATGACTAAAAGTGTTATACTGTAAAAGAAAAAAATATTTATAGAGGAAAATAACTTTTATGAAGACTTATATTTTTATACAATAATGAAACCTAGCCAATATAAGATATTTTTATATAAGAAATTAGTTTTTGTAAAAAACATAAACACAAGGTCATAAGAATAGATTAATAAAGCAAATAGTGGAGAAACACTAAATATTTCATTAGAAAACATATTGAGTAGGTCAAAATGGTTAGTTTAAGAAATTTTTGTTAAGGAAATCCTGGAAGAAATAGAATTGATATAATCTAAGTTGAAAAGCATAGAAATAAAATGTTTCAACCAAATGTGAATGAAAGTGTGAAAACATCAACAATGAGTTCTAGGAATATAATAATTATAAGGTAACTAAGCATAAGTTTAATATAATTAATTAGAAAAGTGAAAGCTAACTTCTCAAAACTTCTGTTAGCTCTTCCTAAGTCATTAAGTAAGTTTATCACTACTAATGTGTAAATAGTAAATAAAAAGTTTACTTCTTTGCATACAAAATAATAAGTGAAAAAAATATATAGAGCCAAAAACAAGTAAGAAAAGGATAAAGCTAAACATAAGAGTAAACGAACATAATAAATGATAGTTATGTAAATTAAAATATGTAGTAGAAGTGTGGTATTAAAATTTGTTGTAAAGTGAGGCTATTAAAATTAAGTTCCTACATATTCAAAAGAGTTTCTTTAAAAAAACATTAATATCATTCAAATAAATTGATTTAAATGATTTTAAACTGAGAAGCTATAATATGAATCTTTGGTGATTGTTAGATTTTATAAAATAAATGAATAAACATAGTTGAACTTTAGTATGATTTCATAGTAATTTGTTAAAAAACTTTATCTATACTATAGAAATAAAGCTAGAAAATTAATCTCACTCTTAAAAATAATGGAATTTTATGGTGTATCATTTTTTTTATCTTTGAAAGTATTCAATTAATTTATATTTGTAATTTTCAAATATTGGTATAAATAAATAGCAATAAACTTTTGTTTAACCAAAAAGATATAAAGGGGAAAGCAATTATTTATTTTACATCTGTTCTTGATCAACAGTAAGAGTAACTCATCACTAAATAAATTAAAGAATTAAGGATTTTATTTAATTTTTTCTTTTTCAAAGGTAGGCACTAATCTTATAAATAGTATAGTGATTTCCAAAATAGAGTATTTGAATAAATTCAAAGATCAAATAATAGATATTTAATTTTTATTTTATATATTTTATATGCTTTCTTGAGTTGTAAATCTTTGTAAAGAATGAACTTTAGGAAGATAAAGAGAACAAAATAATGATTCTAGTTTATATTATATAATATGTCAGTTTTCTATTACATTGAAATAAATTCTTTTCTTTTATAACATTTTTTCTTTTTTCTATTTCTTTATATTTACACAAAATAAGTATTTTATATACAAATTTATTTTTTCTTTGTATACACATCTTAATTAGTAATACATGTTAAGTTGAGATTCTCTCAAATACCAATACTAACCATTTACATGTTAAAGGTTCCCATTTTCACAAAGCAAAAATATTTATATTACAATATCTCATAGAGAAAAATCATGTTATGAAGATCCAGCTCTAACATTTTTGTCATAGGCTTTATAATGCTATTATAGCTATGAATTCCACACCTTAATTAATTTTACCATTTGGCATTTTTAATAATTTTTATTCATAAATTCATAGCTTACAATATCAAATAGCCAAAACGCTAAAACCAACTCTATAAAAACACACATATTTATTGATATATCCATTACTATAAAGTAAAGCCTAAGTTGCTTAAAAGAATGATATGAAAGTGTTTCAAGATGTTTTTTAACTTCCATAACTTACTGTATAGCCAAAATTAGTTATTTTATTATGCCAGTTTTTTTAGTAGATTTTAAACTTTATATCTTGGTAAATTATTTTTTTAGAGTGAATCCATGCAAATCTTAAGAGAATCTATGTCATAAACAATTTAATTTTATGTTCTTCAATCCTTTTATGATGTTTTATTTCCATTTCCATCAGTTCAAAGACTATGAAATATTAAAAGATATGATGGGTATATGAATATCATAAATCTTTTTAATGTTACAATAAATAAAAATATCAGTTTTTATCTCATTCACCATAATATTCAAAGTAAA
>NW_003314274.1:1830212-1892952 GCF_000143415.4 Selaginella moellendorffii
AAAAATTTCAGTTTTTTATCTCATTCCACCATTATATTCAAAAGTAAAGTGTTTTTATCCCTAAGTACTTAATTAGTTACTTAATTATAATTTCCATTATTACACCTTAACATCACTCTTATTTCACTACAACACGCCAACATTCTCCCGAAATTGTGTTTTTTAATGTTTTGATGTAAAAAGGATGATTAGCATGACACACTCCTAATCAAATTAAATAGTACATTAATCAAAATATAAATTGGCTAAACATTAGTTGTTAGAGAAGAAAAACACTTTTAAATACCTTTTGAAAGTAAAAGTAAAATGGGGTAATGATACTATACAGTAAATAGAGAATAGGAGCAAAAACAATTATTGATCAAGAATGAGTTTAAAATAATATTTAAAGAGTGAATAGGAAAAGTTAACTAAAAAACCATCAAAAGGTGGATGCCAATAAAATGATGGGAAAAATCATTAATTTCCAAGGAAAAGAAAACTTTGGTGCTTTGGGGAAAAAAAAATTCTTTAACAATAACTAAATGATAAAGCTATAAGTAACAAAATTAAGAGGTGATAAAACTTGATGAATGAATAGAATAAAAAATTAAAATATTTTAAGGTAAATTCTGTTATGTAAAGGTTGAATAACCATCTTTAACATATGCAACCAGTTTGAAAAAATATATGTATAAGCAATGAAATTGTTAAACTTGAATTATAAATAACTTCAAAGGAGAAAACTACTTAAAAAATTTTACTATGTGGTGGGTGGAACTTAGTGTCTAAATTAGGTATAAAATAAACAAGAGGATAGTTTTCTTGGGAAATAAAGTGTATATAATACAATGTGTATAGGAATATATTGATAACACATCTAAAAAATTGATTCAAGGAATTATATGTCAAAAATCCAAATGGTGGTTTTCTATTAATATAATTTGAAATTACTCTAGAGTAAGAAGTAAAGTGGAGATAGAGAAATATCGTTAGGGGATTTAATAGGATTTAGACCCACAAAAAAAGGGAATTTAGGGGTTAAGCCCAAGAGTCAGAGGATATATTTTCTTTAAAGAATGTGCAAAATATAATATACATTCAGTATTAATCATTGACGAATAGTGTCTTTATGAGAAAAATAAAATGGTAATCCTTAGAAAATAAATTAAGAGTTAATAAAGATATGGGAGTTGTAAAACACAAGCTTTAAGTCTTAACATGGAGCCAAAAATTTACCATATGGCAATAGCAAAACATAAATATAACATGTTTAGACCAAAACCTTTGACTTAAAAATTCAAAAGTGAGAGTGGAACTCTTTAAAAAACATTTGTAAAACAATTATCAATAGGGAAGGATTTTAAGGAAATTAGTGTGACAAAGGAAAGTTATATCTATATAATAAGTGATAATATGAACATTGGGGAGTTTGAGGTTAAACTAAGCATGAATGAACAAATGGAGTGATTTAGTGAAGTATTCAACAATTGCCTCTATCTCTTTCAAAAGATTAAATAGTTGATACTATTAATCTAAGTATAAATAACATTACATATTTAAATACCTTATATGGCTAATCAAACTTCATTTTAGCCACATGGTTAGGTATTTTGATGGTTGAAGGCATCTACAATACTTCTGTTAAACTATAATATTTTGAAATATCATCCCAAAATCCTTGATTTTGAAAAGGAAAAAAAGTGATCTTTTTGCTTAGTAATCAAGGGTATAGTCACATAATGAAGTTTCAAAAGTTAGTGGGACTTACTGAACAAGCTTTTAAGCTCATTCAATAGCTATGTTAGTGAATAGAAGGGGTTTAACGAGGATTAAATAAAAGATATTAGAGGATAATATTTTATAAATCTTGATGCATTTTAAGGATGTTAAAAAATGGTCATAGAGTGATCACTTATAAAATAGATGGTTTTGTTTGGTCTATGGTATATATGGTTTTGAATTACTAATGAGATAGTAAGAATGGATATAGCCTTAGCATAAAAGACTAGCATACTAATGGTATAAACTTAGAAATGAAAAACATTTAGACCAGTGGTCGACAAATGCCTCCTTCTCCCATATAAAAACCTGGAACTTTTTAAAAACTCCCGGGTAGATCAAACCATGAAGGATCTACGGCCCGGGAAAAAAATCATGTATAAGGATTTAACCTTGGTTATTTGATATCAAGAGGATTTTATCTTGAGTATTTTAATAAGAAAAGGATTTTTTTGTTAACCCATATTAATTAATTGAAATATAAGTACATTTAACTTAGTGTTAAAGATGCTAGTAGAATATACTACATACCACCTGTCAGTGGAGTAGGTAGGTCATTTTCAGGAGCGAGAGCCCACTTGGTGACACGCTATATGCTACTTAGGTAAACGTGGTAGAATGCCAAAACTACCTCCAAGTAAAAAGAAGCATCCCTTAGCTACTGATCTTGCTTCTGGGAGGCAATCAACTCTAAATTTGTGAAAAGCTACTATGCAAACAGAGATTGAGAATGATATTGAGGAACTAGATGATGATGCAACATCAGGGCATTTTAAGGAGCCTTGGAAGCAGAGCTACCGTTGGTTAGAATTTGATGCAACTGAAGGCACAATGTTTTACAAGATTTGCAAGGCAAATCCACGAACTAAGAATATTTTTGGCAAACAGGGTAGTAGTAATTTTCGAAAGAGTGCCTTACGCAGTCATGCTAGCTCTGAAGATCACAAGGAGTCTGTATTTGCTGAGGAGGTGCGTCGTGGGAAGCAACAATCAATTTTAGAAGCTACAACTTAACATCTACACCATGTTGAACAAGGGGTGCTTGTGTTATTTTATTTTGTTTATTATATTGCGAAAGGATTTGCTCCATTCACTCATTTTCCAGAGCTAATTGAACTTCATCGACTTAATGGGATGAACATTCCAAGATATTATGACAGTGACAAAGGTTGTTCACAACTGATAACTTCTATTAACGAGGTATGTTTATGAGACCATGTTAATTGATTCTAACATGGTTCATGTTTCACTTCAGGTTATGGTTAAAAATATCTTACAAAAAGTCAGGGAAAGTCCCTATTTTGGATTGATGGTGGATGAATCGACTGATATAAGGTATTCCTTAATTTGGATTTATTAGTTTTCTTATGATTTGATTTATTTTCAGCACTATGAAGCATTTGATCTTTTACGTGACTTACATCAAATGTGGTTCTGTGAAGACGAGCTACTTGGGGATTGTCAACATTGGTGATAGTGGTGTAGCAAGTATCTCTAACTGCATTAGTGATATGCTTAAGTAGTGGAACTTAGATATGCAGCGGTTCATGGGTTTTGGTTCAGATGGATGTAATGTCATGGCTGGTAGCAGGACAGGGGTAGCAACCAAGCTAAAGGAGATTAATCCCTTCTTAAGCAGTGTTCACTGTATGGCACATCGAGCTAATTTATGTGTGGAAGATGCTTATGGGGATGGAGAATGTGCTACACAATGCATGACGATTGATAAACTAGTGAACAAGGTAGCAGCTTACTTCAGCAAAAGCTTGAAAAGGTTGGCTCAGCTAATGGAAATTGAGATGGAACACAATCATACCAAGCTTAAGCTGCAGTGCATACAGGATATGAGGTGGCTAAGTCGTGGAGGGGCTTTTTCTAAGCTTTGCGAATGTTTGGAGCCAGTAGCTGAGCTTTTCAAACGAAGTGGCAAGCTGCAACTTTACAACAAGCTGAGAACTCTCAAGAACATGTACGTCTTGCATTTTCTGGCTGATATTTTACAGGTGATAGTAGTCTCAATCAGAAATTCCAAGAGAAGCTAATCGACATCACCATGGTTGGACCCTTGTGCCGAGAGACTATTGTGAAGCTAAACCAATATTACATCAGTGATGAGATTGATTTGAACAGTAATCCCATGGATAGCAAATCATATCCATGCATCCCTGATGGTGGTAGTAAGGATGGCTTCCTCCATGCTTTGAGAGCTTCAGTTAAAGGAGATGTTTACAGAACTATGCAATTGATCCGATCAGAAGATGGAAGTGATCTTCAAGAAGCTATGCAGTTTCAAATCTCCTTTACTTCTGCTCTCATTGCAGCTATTAAACAACGATTACAAGACATAGGGATACTCTCCAAGATGCAAGTTCTGGCTCCAGTTAATTTGCCAATCCTTGTCAAGGAAAACAAACGGTTTGGGATTACAGAGGCAAGGGAGCTTGCAGAATTTTATGGAAGGCATTTAGAGGTGGATGGAGTTCTTGTTAAAGGCATTGTGGATCCTTCAGCCTTCATGGAAGAGTATTCAACTTGGAAGCTGCTTGCCTCAGAGGAATGGAAAGGACGAAATTTTATTGATATGTGGAGCATCATACATAGTCAAGCAAGTTGGGCAGAGAGCTTTCCAAACTTGCTTCGAGTTGGTGAAATTGGGATGGTGTAGTGTGTTAGCACTGCAAGTTGCGAGTGAGGTTTTAGCAGAATAAACTTGATCAAGAACAAGTACAGAAATCAGATGAGTACTGAAACAATTGATGCTCTCGTAAGGATTTCAGTTGAAAGTCCTGAAATTCAGAAGTTTAACTTTGATGAAGTTGTGGACCACTGGAAAAAAAGTGCACACTATCGGCAAATTTTCTCACAGTTGTAAGCTTGTTTAACCTTATGTTTTTTTTAATAAAAGGATTTTTACTTGAGAAAATTTTGATTAGAAGGTTTAATCCTGGGAATTTTGAAATATCCTTGGAGGTTAAACTCGAGGAGGATTTTTGCTTTGGAAGGTGAAAAGGTTTGTCGAACGCTGTGATGCACCAACGTGTTGAAGAGTTACTGCATAATGGTGGCATCTAGAGCTGGCAGCAAAAGATCATTGGAGGAGAAGAAAGAGATACATCCCAGAGAGTTGATACAGGTTTTCTCCTTGTATCATTGTTTCCAGTGTGTAAATAGCTAATAACTTTGGGCAACCTTGTTGCACTTTTAGTGACTGTATTCCACCAGCACCAGTGGAGTAGGTGCCTCCAATTCTGGGAGTGGTGTGATTCCATAATTTGACTGCACTCTGAGGCATTTCTGCTAGTACTCCACATGATGCCTCAGCTGAGAAGTAAGTCATCCCATTGTGGTCACCAACTTTGCTGCACACTCAAAATCCCATTGGAAACTCTATCTCTCATTGGAAAATGCCATTGGAAAATCTGGAATAATCTGATATTTGGGAATACCTCTGGAATCATAGTACATCACACTCCCTACTGGCAGCAGAGGGGCTTAGGGAGAGCTGGAATGCACATAAAATGGCCCTACTCTTTCTTGGTATGACAACTTGAACACCATCACCATGTCATGCTCGCTCCAATTTCACTTGACGAAGGCAAGGTAGGAGTCCACACCTTGGATGAAGGACATGCCATGATAGGTTTGGTTTCGCATGGTATGTGGGTGCTAGTGTGTATCCTCGTAACACTGTTCCAACCAGCGTCAAGGTTGGTTGGCCACACTGTTCCACCAGCATCGTAGCCAAAGGCGTGGGAAGTAACTACATGCATTTGATGGTTAATTGCGCATTGCAGCACGAAAACCTTGTAGGGTGGTGCTCATTGACTGTGGTCTTGAGGGACAACATGCGGATGATCTGCCCTCATGAGCTTGGGATGACAGTGGACAAAGACTGGGAAAGTTGTGTGATAGATTACAAAATTATCAAATATCTTTCGCTAATCGACAAGATTACTATTTACATAGTTTATACTATGTGGCTAGATCTTTGCCACAGTGTTTGGGCATAAGGATCAATGGGATACTTGGCACTGACTGCTCCTCGTTTTGCTCCTCCTCCTTTTTTCAGCACGCAATCTGTCAAGCTCCTTGAGGAGTTTAGCATCCTCCATGTCCTCGTCGCTAGAACTTTCACTCTTGCTCTCTTCGCTCTCGTTCCAGAGCGTCACACACCTAGTATCCAAATTCATGGCGTTTTCAACTCTAACCTCTTTTTTCTCCCCTGATCCCCTTGAAAATGGCCCCTCCGTGGCAAACGCACAACCACCGCCTACACGTTGGTGCCATGCTACAAACCTTATATAAGGTAGGTCTAAACCCTACTTATTATAAACCGGCGGCGAATAAAGTGACAGAATATCCGTGAGTGCGGCAGGTCAGTTGGCAGAATATACGCGTTTCGTTTCTCTTTAGGGCTTCTCCCTCTCTCGAGTGAGTGGAATGTGATGTTGGAGAAGGAGCTGCTCAACCAGCTGATCGGCGTGGTGTATGACACGCTGGGTGGGATCCAAATGTCCGGCAGGCACTCGTCCGCGAATTTCACTACCGCGGTTGTGGTGGGCGTGGCGGTCACCGCCGTCGCGGGGGTCGCGGTCGCCGTCGCGGTTGGGGGCACTGGATTCTTGAGCGATCGGTAAGCTTTCCTAACAATCCCTCTTCTCGCGAATTTGAGGCAAAATTCCCATCGATCGATGCCTAGAGAATGGAATGGAACTGGATGAATGAATTTCCTGGGATTGCTTTCCTTGTTCCTGGAGCTCTTTGCTGCCTTTGTTCCCACAGATGTGTGGAGATGTGGCGGTGTTGAGACCACTGGACATGGGGCAAGGCAATGCTCACAGAAGAAACCAAGCTTATTGCAAGCCTTACTATTTCTCCTCCAAGAGGTAGTAGTAGCTTCCCCTCCCTCGAATTTTTTCTTCTTGCTTTCTTGTGTGTTTATTTCTTCTCTAAGCGGCTGGCCATCTTTTTGATCCTTTTGTTGGTTTCTTTCTCTCTTCCAGGGGGCCGTTTCGAAAGCGATGGAGGCGAAGGCGGCATCACCCCCTCACCCAGCAGCAATGGGAGGATTTCTTCGGGGATGAAGGCCGTCTCTCGAATAACAGCACCGAAAAGCTCATTCACAAAGTTCGCTGGGGGGTGAGGTCTTTCTTCTTTTTTTACCAGTTTTTCCAGTGTTTAGAGTTGTCTCAAGGAAGAACTGTGATGTGCGTCGTGACAGGGCATAGAGCCAGGAATTCGAGCTCAAGCGTGGCCATTTCTGCTTGGAATGTAAGTGTGTTACAAATCCTTTCATACGTTCAAAGTTTCAAAGTTTGTCATACCTTCCATCAGATACGAGGTTGATAGCACCGAGGCAGAAAGAAAGGAACAAGATGCGAAGCTAAGGTAACGAGCAAGTTTCCGAAGATCCCATACGCAAAAAAACTAAACTTTGCTTGGAAACTCGCCTGCAGGAAGGAATACGAAAAGATACGAAGCTACTGCCAAGAAATCAAGCAATCACTCACGTCCAGAAGAGAAGGAGAGCATCAACAAGATGGCATGGAAGAACAAGCAGAAGAAGAACACAAACTCATGCCATTCTCCGAGAGCCAGATCGAAGCATTCAGCAGCATCAACGACAGCAGCGCGTTCTGGAAGAAAGGACCCAAGGCAGTGGACGACATAGTTACCTGGCAAAGGATCATCCGCCTGGACGCCGTCCGGATGAACGCCGAGTGGGTTCCATACTCTCCGTCCCAGGCCAACGTGAGCGACGAGGAGACGTCCAAAGTAGCCCGCAAGGCCGGCCTGTCCGACGACGAGCACCTGGAAACTTGCCGTCGCTACCACGCCGCCAGGCTCGTCTCCATCCTCGAGGCCTACGCGCTCTACGATCCGGACACGGGCTACTGCCAGGGGATGAGTGACTTGCTCTCGCCGTTCGTCGCGCTCATGGACGACGACCACCAGGCCTTCTGGTGCTTCGTGAGCTTCATGAGGACCGCGCGGCACAACTTCCGGCTGGACGAGGTTGGAATCCGGCGGCAGCTAAACGGGACCTCGGACATCATCAAGGTGGCAGACCCGGAGCTGTACGAGCACCTGGTGAAGATCAAGGCCGAGGACTGCACCTTCGTGTACCGGATGGTGGTGGTGCTGTTCCGGAGGGAGCTGACTTTCGAGCAAACGATATGCCTGTGGGAGGTGATATGGGCGGACTCGACGGCAATGAGGACGGGCAAGGGACTGGGAGAGGCCCAGAAGAAGAAGAAGGCTCCCCCGACTAAGGACTTGCTGCTCTACACCATAGCGGCGGCGGTGTGCCGGAGGAGGAAGTTTATCATGGAGAACTGCAAAGGGATGGACGAGCTGCTGCGGGAGTGCAATGCCATGGCGGGGAACTTGGACGTGTGGCAAATGCTGGACGACGCTCGGGAGCTTGTGAGTCGAGTGCACGGGAGAAGGCCAGAGACGCCTACATGAGAAACGAATCCTGGTTTAGAGATAGTAACTGACGTTTACCTCGGGATAAGAGTCGGGCGGGCTTGTGCAAAGAGCCTGCGGCTTTTATTTTTCTTCTCACAATCATACAGCGCAGTGATCAAAGGTAGTATGCCCAAGAATGTAAAACGAGTCAAGATACCTTCTTTACGTACACCTCGGTCGCCGAAACGAGCCGGTTCCTGTCGACGTACAGCTTAGCTATCCATCCGGCCAGGAAAATTCCCAGCAAAGCAGCAGTGCTGGACCAAAAGATGACGATCCACTTTGGCATTGGCTTGGGATAGAGACCTGGACGGAGAAAGAGCGCGCTCATTGCTGTTTTCGTCGTCGAAGATGAATAAAGGATGCTTACCTTGGCCGAACTTGACACAGATGAGTACCTCGACAATGCAATTTGCAAGTGATAGCCAGCAAAATGCGCCAATCTTTTTCATTGGTTTTCTGAAAAAAAAAAAAAAAAACACACCACGAGAAGTAAATCAGGAGAAAAGCGGTGAAACTGGAGTACCTGTCCTGAAGGAATGAATTGTACTCCCGGATGGCTGGATTGGCTATAAGCCACCACAAGATGAGCCTGTACGAGTTTAGCGGGTTGCGTGGAGGCACCCACAGGCAAAACTTGAGGAAGAACGCATTGAGCTCCACGGTGAGGACAATGACAACAAGCCCCAGCACTTGGACAAAACGTAACGGGCCAGAGAGAGGATTCCATTCGTCTTTGTCCCAGTTCGCTGGAGTGAATTGACTTAGTGACCGTCTCACCTGAAAAAGTTATGAATGTTTATATGTTTAGATCTCCGATGTTTCACTTCTCACCTTCCCCATTATGGTTGGCTGACGACTCAATCCAACCCACTCGTAAGTTTTTCCATCAAAGTACCGGACGGTTTTCATGCCAGACCAGATCCCTGTGGCTCACAGAATTAAAACCAGACATTTTCATACAAAGGAGAATTACGTACCAAACCAGTTGCAAATAAGAACGTCGAGAATGATACTGTCCCACCAACATTCATTGAAGTTCGGTAGCATATGGTTAAACGTCACCTGAAAGAAAATGTTCCAAGGTTTTTGGCAACGCTACTCTTTTCGATATTTACCTCCATCATCTCGAAGCCGATAGAAAGCATCCACAAAATTGGAAGACTACGTAGCATGATAGCTTTTGCCCACCATCCCAGGACATGAGCAATAACAAATTCATCAAACAGAGTATCCTGAACAAACACACAGAAATTAGTGTTCAGCTTCACGATAGTTATGACATTCATACATAGACATTCTTAAACTTGTTGGGATCCTCGGGTGTGTAGATTCGGCAGTCTCCTCCATATGACCTTTCGGGAAGCTCTGAAAGAACAAAAAAAAAAAGAAAAAAAGTAAGACAACTTCCAGCTACACGAGCAAAGAAAAGACTTGCCAATTCCGAGATCCGGATGAATATATTTCATGAATTGCCTTGCATCGTCTCTTTTCTGCAGAAAGAGCAAACCATTCAGAGGAATAAAAACTAGTGTCAAATACCTGGAACAAAAGGAAGGTGAGGAACACTAGATAAACCACTGCGACGCCATGGATCATTCTCCAAAACGCAGGATGCGGTCGTATCAAGATCCTGTGAAGTGATAAAAGACGAAGAAAGAAGAATGAAATCGCAGCAGTGAAAATGCTTACGTGGGAGGAGCTTGGAGTAAGCAATATCCTAAGAACACGGCGATCATGGCCCATACTCCTCTAGAAAAATTGGAACTCGATCACTCCACTTCAACCAAAAGAAAGAGTGAAGGAAACGAAAGAGCTTACCTCGTACCATTGACAGCGGCATTCTCGTCGGAGATCTCCGGTTGAAGCGCACCGCTGGCCCATCTACAAGAAAAAATTTCCAGAAAAACGAGTATGATCGATGAAAATAGCAGCTGTGGAGATTCTTTCTTACATGAGAGCGCAAACACCGGCAATGAGCACGGAGATCGTGCGTGGATGATACGCCCAGGCCGTCCAGGGATCCAAATCGCTCACTACAACAACCGGAGGAGGATCATCCAGCACCAAATCCGATCTCCGGCGCTGCTGGCGATGCTTCTTCCGGTGCTCCAGGGCAGAAATCAACAGAGCGCCATCGCTACTAGCCACGGCGCCATCGCTGCTAGCCACGGCGCCATCGCTGCTCGCCATCTGGCAGGAACAAGTGAAATATTTTTAGGGCTCTTCAAGGCATTTGGAGATATCCCAGTGCGGGATTAGAAGAGAATCGATCGATGGGAGGATCGTCGAGGAAGGTCTTGCGCCTGCTAGCGCGGATCAAACAGGATGGATTCCTCACACCAGATGAGCTCCAGGCCGCGGCCGCTGCCAAGGCGAAGATCTCGCGTTCACAGGCGTTGCGAAATTACGAGGAGCTCCGCGAGCAAGGGGAATCGCCCAGTGCCTGGGATGTCTCCGCGGCGCTGATGGCGTGCGGGAGCTATAGGGATCTGGAAACCGGCCAGAGGATCCACGCAGAGATTGGAGTGGCGAACGATTCCAAGAACACCATCGCGGCATCGCTAGTGGCGATGTACGCGAAATGCGGCAAGATGGGCGAGGCGCAGCGGCTGTTCGATTTGATGGGCGCGAGGAAGAAGCCGCTTCTGGCGTGGAACGCCATCGTCCTGGGCTATGTTCGCGCCGGGAGGAGCGATCGAGCTCTGGAGATCTTCCATTCGATGCAAATGGAGGGCGTGAGGCCGGACGAGAGGAGCTTCTTGGCCGCTATCGGGGCTTGCGCGTCGCTGGCGGTGGATCCAGGCGCGGATCAAGAAGAAAAGAAAAACATTTCGGATCGGGTGAGAAGAATCCACGGTCTCCTGGAGAAGAAACTCGTGGACACGCGAGCTTGCTCGATCGTGACGGCAGCACTGGTGGATGCGTACACGAAGTGTGGGAGCATCGAGGAGGCGAGAGTAGTG
Source organism: Selaginella moellendorffii (assembly GCF_000143415.4). Lineage (NCBI taxonomy): Eukaryota > Viridiplantae > Streptophyta > Lycopodiopsida > Selaginellales > Selaginellaceae > Selaginella > Selaginella moellendorffii. Next base: position 1,841,411 of record NW_003314274.1, read on the forward strand.
TTCGAGACAATGCCCAAGAGAGATGATCTAGGGTTTTATGTGAGCGCTATAAACCCTAAAATTAACCTTTTACAAAGTTATAGAACCTAACACTCAAAAAGGTGATGGAGGAAATGCTAACCATTGAGCTTATCAACCAATGTAGCCATCTTGCTCAAGCAAGGAGACTCCACCAAACAATCTTGCAAAACGAGCACAGTGACAACGTATTCGTCTTGAATCTTCTCATCCAAATGTACGGCAAATGCGGCAGCCTAGAAGATGCTCATCTCGTCTTTGACGGCATCGGGCAGAGAAAACAGAATCTCTTTTCGTGGAACATTCTCGTCCAGGCATATGCCCACAACGGGGATCCAAAAGCCGCTCAAGGAATATTCGACAGCATGCCCATGAGGGACTTGGTATCTTGGACAGCACTGCTAGGAGCATATTCTCAGGCAGGGAATGTAAGAGATGCCCACTGTCTACTCGACCAGATGCCCGAATGGGACACAGTCTCTTGGAACGCGATGCTCACGGCATATTCCCACATTGGGCATCTGGACAAGGCTGGGGGCTTGTTCCAGGCCATGCCCGAGAAGAATCTAATCTCCTGGAATGTGCTGCTCTTGGCATATGCCCAATCAAGGAATATTTCCGAGTTGCACGCTATGTTTTCAAAGATGCCACAGAGGAATGTGGTATCATGGAATATATTCCTAGAGGCGCATGCAGAGGACGTGGGATCAGGTAAACGAATCTTCGATGGAATGCCGCAATGGGATCTGGTGACATGGACAACTATGGTCCGGGCATATTCCAGTGCTGGGCATATGCGGGAATCCCAAATCGTGTTTGATAGCATGCCTGTACAGGACATAATCATATGGAACGCTCTTGTGGCTGGATATGCCCAAAACGGGCATATTCTTCAAGCAAAGGAGTGTTTTGATAAAATGCCCAAATGGAATACTATGTCATGGAACATTATCATAGCAATGTATGCCCAAAACAGTCTCACCGACAAAGCGAAGCAAATGTTTCGAAACTTGGTTTACCGAAGCGTCATGACCTGGAACATCATGATCGTGGCTTACACGCAGCAAGGATTGATCGATCAAGCAAAGCTCATCTTCGATGAAATGCCAATCCACGATGTAGTTTCCTGCAATACTTTGATAGCAGCCTTCGTCCATGACGAAGCTCGAGCGTTGCAAGTCTTTGAAACGATGGAGCAAAAGGATATAGTAACTTGGACGTCGATTCTCCAAGTTTTTCTCAGCGAGGATGGCAGCGGCCTGGAGCGAGCAAAGCTCGTCTTTGACACCATGATGCCCGAGTGGAACGCCATCGCCTGGACCTTGATGGTCTCTGCGTGTGGAAGCCGAGGACGTCTCGAGGAAGCCCGATGGATCGTAGAGACCGCCCCCGAGAGAGATATCCGGCTCTGGAACTCAATGCTTTCCGCCTATTCCCAGTGCCACCACCTCCAAGAAACTCTCGAAACTTTCTCGAGAATGCCGCAGCGAGACGTTGTGTCCTGGAACTCGGTGATGGCGGCGTATGCCCAAGACGGTCATATCAGCGCTGCGAGGAAGATACTGGAGAGGATGCCCGAAAGGAACGTCGTTTCCTGGGATACCATGGTAGCAGCCTATGCCCAGAGAGGTGACACCGATCGATCGCTGCAAGCTTTCCTCTCCCTGCTGCTCGAGGGACTCCAGCCCGACGAGATGACTTTCCGGAGCGTTCTCACGGCGTGTAGCTACGTTGGAGGCCTGGAGGAGAGCTTAAGCCGCTTCCACTCGATGAGTAGCGACTTTGGTCTGGCACCTCGGCGCGAGCACTGCTCCTGCATTGTCGATCTTCTCGGGCGAGTGGGGCAGCTCCAGGACGCCGAGGAGTTCGTCACCAGTCCAGATTCTTCGTCGGCTAGCTCGGCTTCCTGGGGAGCGCTGCTGGGAGCCTGTAAGATTCATTCGGACCCCGAGAGAGGAGGACGAGCAATAACGCATTTCACCAAGCTGGATCCCGAAAACTCTGCTCCATACTTGCTACTGGCAAGCACACTAGAATCGTAGGACGCTATGCGTCGGTGACTTAAAAGACCTTTTCCACACGAAAAAGAAAAACCATTAGCACTGTGGAGTGGACGATCGCGCAAAGAAGTCTCACCTTGGGCGAACTATGTAGGAGGCCAACGCAGGAACTTTAGTCCTCTCAAGCTCGAGGGCATGTAGTCCTGCTCCACAGGACCACTGTGGGACGGAGGATAAATGTAGCCCTTCGCGTATCCAAGATCTTTCATGAGTTTGGTCGGAGCATTCCTGAGATGGAGTGGAACCGGCTCGTTCTGGCCCTTCTCACGCACGTACTGCTGTGCTGCTTGGATCGCTTGGTAGACCGCCACGGACTTTGGAGCCAAGGCCAGATAAACCACGCACTGCGCGAGATGGACGTTGCACTCGGGCATTCCCAGGAAGTGGCAAGCTTGATAGCACGCAATGGCCTGTGGTAGAGCCTGTGGATCGGCCAAGCCAACGTCCTCGCTCGCGAATCTGACCAGCCTTCGTGCGACGTAGAGCGGGCCTTCACCACCTTCCAGCATCCGTGCAAGCCAGTAAATAGAAGCATCAGCGTCGCCTCCTCTCATCGACTTGTGGAGAGCACTGATGATGTTGTAGTGCTCCTCGCCGGTCTTGTCATAGAAGACGTGGGAGCGTTGCAGTGCGTCCTTAACATCTGCTAGCGTGACCACCATGACTGACTTGTCGATCTCTGTTTCTAGCGTCGCAACTCGTCTATCCAACACTTCTCTGTCCATGCTTGTTCCATCGGCCTCTTTGTCAGCTTCTATCACTGTTGTTGCTGACGCTGCGAATGCCACTCCGGCAGCGGCAGTCACGTTCTTCCCACCAACAAATTTCTTGAAAGGCTTTGTGTACTCTTGCTGCGAGTGCTGGACGTTCTCCTTTAGAACTTCCAAGATGTTGAAAGAATCTCGCTTCATGATCTTTTCCACTCCACTGGGCTCTTTCCTCAAAGTTCCAGTCCTGTTATCCCACTCGCCAGGAACAGCATTGCCAGTAGCAGCATCACGTCTAGAAGGCGACGGTGTGTTGTCCATCTTCGCAGCTGGAAGAGCACTCTCCAAGGCGGCTTCGCCACTCTGGAACCTGGAGCTCGCTGCTAGAACGGCTATCTCCAGAGTGTTGAGTGCTGCCCGAGCGTCTCCATCGGCTGCCGCCGCTAGAAAAACCACGGCATCGTCTTCCACGCGCAGCATCTCTGGCGAGCTGATGCCAGCGGAGACTATAACACCTTTCTCCTTGTCCAAGACAGCGCGCTTGATAAGTTTCTCCAGATGCTCGGGAAGGAGCTTGTTCATTGTGAGAACTTTGCACCTCGAAAGCAGTGCCGCATTGATCTCGAAGGACGGGTTCTCAGTCGTGGCTCCCACGAAGACAACATGCCCAGCTTCCACGTATGGAAGAAACGCATCTTGCTGAGCCTTGTTGAACCTGTGAACCTCGTCCAGGAAGAGCAAAGTTCGCTGCCCATACTTCTTGGCCTTCTTGGCCTCCTCTAAAACCTCCCGGACCTCTTTCACCCCGCTCGTCACCGCCGAGAGCGCCACAAACCGGTAAGAAACCGTCGAAGCAATCGCCCGAGCAAGCGTCGTCTTCCCTGTTCCTGGAGGACCCCAGAAAATCACCGAAGCCAGTGAATCGCCCTCCAAGAGGCTCTTCAAGATGCCTCGAGGCCCAAGAAGATGATCCTGCCCGAGTATGGCGTTCACACTCGTCGGCCTCATCCTCTCCGCAAGAGGAACCGCGGCCTTGGAGTTTTTCTTCGCCACCTTTGTCGAAAGAAACGGGAAAGATTTCTGCTGAGGCGATGGCTGCTGTTCTTCGTCTTGCTTTAGCTTCTTCGCCGGAGGCTCCACCAGAGCTGGCTGCTTCTGGATCTTCGCTACGCCACCTCCAACATCCGCATCCACGCTCTCGAAAACTCTATCGGTGATCGTAAGAACTGTCCGCGTGGTAGTAGTAGCATCGTCGTCCTTGCTCTTGAAAAAACTGTTCTTGCGAGTCCCAATCTTCTTCTGCGATGGAGCCTCCTTCCCCCCGTTCTCTCCATCCGTGATGGCGACGAGAGCTTTCGAAGTGCTGGCCGCGAAGAACTGATCCACTCGTCCCTGGTGCTGCTGCCGCGAGGGAGTAGTAGTAGCAACACCGGCATTCCCAGCGCCGACGATCCCATCCGACTTCCTCTGGTTGAGAATCCACTCCGTGGCCTTGAACGTCGACTTCCCCCCGGTGGCCGCCAGCGCCTGCGCCGCGAGCTCACGGCTAAACCCCATGTCAGTCAGGTAATCCATGGCGCCAGCGCCCGATCACGTCCGCGCCCTAGCCTAGATTCTCGATCGCTCAGCTCAATCCATACCGCATTTCCGCCCGCGCGCCGCGCGATCTCAATCCCTCCCACGCTTGGCTTGCCCGGACCTAATAAGCGATTGTCCCGTCCGTACAGACACGTCAGCGATAATAATTTCTTGCCAGTAGTGGCTGGGCGATTTCTTCCTTTCGCTGTCGCCCTGTCCAAAATGTATAGTGGATTGGATTTATAGACAAAGATCGACGACTCGATCCTCTCGCGAAAGTTATTGACACATTCTTTGTAATGCCACAGCTAAAGTTTCTACGGGTAGAACTATAAAACGTTTGTTCTTTCCTCCAGCGCGAGCGAGCGAGCGAGCGAGAGAGAGCGATCTTCTTCCACCGACACGTTGAATGGAGAAAAAAACACTCTCTCTCTCTCTCTCTCTCCCCTTCTTTTTCTCTTTACTCCTGTTTGTCCTCCTCTGTATCGTCCAGGCCAAACTTCTTCTCCTTGTCTGGCTTGAGAACAGCCTTTTCGATGTCAAACGAGTTTTTTAGTGTCCCCGTAGTCAGGCCGACAGCTTCGTCCTCGTCAAACTTCTCGGTGGATTCGTCCGAGTATGCGTAGCTGCGAAAGCACGGAAGTGTCAATTCGATTTCAATCCGGGAGTTTGTTTTTTGTCTTGATGATTTCATACCGCATTGAGTTTTGTGATGGAGCCCAGAGGACGCAAAGTACGCAGAGCAGGAGGAACGAGACGACGTTCCAGAACGCCGAGATGACCCACGCGTTTTGCCAGTTCTCGCCGAATGGATCGGAAGCCTTGAAGTACAACTGCAATGTAAGGATGATTGTGAGCATGTTTCCAAACAAAACAAGGATGTAAAACAAAAGAAAGAGAAAAAACTAGCCTCGTAGCCAATCCATGCGACGGAGGCTATGACCGCCAATGTTAATGAGTTCGTGAAGCGTCTGTAGAGCTCCAGCTTGACAACGAGCTTCCTCGCCTAGATTGACAGCAGAGATCGTCAAAGGATGAAAGAACAGCAGCTTTGTTCTTACCTGAAGCTTCTCCAAAGTTTTTGAGAGCGAGTTGAAGATCCATAGGATGAAGAACGCGTCCAGTATTGCCACAGGCAGAACCAGCAGCAGCCTTGTCTTATTTGACATCTCGTCAATCCTCCCAACGTGTTCGACCACGTCCATAGTCTCCAAGGCTGCGAAGTAAGTCGTGCCGAGGAGCAGAACCTTGGAAGTAAGACCACCTAGCGTTGGACGCACCACACCGTATCCCATCGAAACAACCAGCACCAAAAGCCGAGCGATGGTCTTCTTGAGTGCACCGATTGTCACAGCCCATATAGTTATACCCATGGGCCTGCCGCCTCGGATGTTAAAGTTGGCGTAGTCGAAGTACCAGAAGGACATCTCGGTCATCCCAAGCCCAATGACAAGCGTGATCCAGTTTTGAAGCTGCAAGATATCCTTCCAGAACCTCGAGTATTGAAGAAACCATACCAGCCCGAGTGCCAAGTAAGCCAGTGACATGAACCCGTAGAACGTCATGAGAGCCACCATTCTTCCCGGCAGGTATCCGTGCGGGTTCTTCCACACGGTCTTGCCATCGATCATCAAGCCGTCGAGCTGAGGATCGCAGTAGACGAAGTAGAGAATGTACATGCCTGACTTTGTGATCTTGACTTCCTCCACTCCCATGGTGGTGGTGAGATCGTTGCCGCGGAAGAACACATTGATGGCTTTCGGAGATCCCGCGTTCTCGGGGTTGTGACGGAGTATCACCTCTCCCTGGTTGCAGCCAACGTCCCTGGCGAGATCTGGAGTGCAGCAAAGCGCGAGGTGACCACCGTACAGAGAACCCCCGAGCAAATCTCTGTCCGCAACGTCGAAAACCACAGCTTGGACCAGCCCAGATTTGTGCTCTGACGCTGCATGCTTGGCAGCGGCTTCTTCCGTGCGAGTGAAAGTCACCGAGTGATCAAACCTGGCACAAACAAAGGAAAAAAAAAGGAACGAAAGCACGATGTGAGTATGGACTAGAAAAAAAAACTCCAGGCTTCTTGGAGCTCAATAGTACCTGATGTAAGAACGACCGTTGCCAATCCCAGATCTATTAGCATTCGACGTGCTCGCATAGATTCCTTCGCTGCCGCCAAAGAAAATGTAGGCATTCCCTTGCCCGACAAAGTGTTCGTGCACGTATTCGTGGACGGACGCATCTGTGGACCAAATGCAAATGGCCACCACAGCCAGCGCCAGAATCCCGCCCATTCCTCGCAGCCCTAGCTGGAAATCCCCCATCCCTGGGCCGAGAACCGAAGATTACCTAGAATTCCAATGCAGATCCCGCTGGATCACGCCCGCATTGCGCGAGAATCCCCGGAATTTCGCGCAGATCTTGCCGATTCACGCCTGCATTGTCCCCAGGGCGCGACGATCCAGCGATAGACCTTGCCTGGAGCCTGCCGCTCGAGAATTCCTCACGGGAATTCTACCTGGACGACGCCGTGATCATACCGATGCGCTTGGCATGAACAAGAAAGAAAGAGGGCTGGAAGGAAACACCGACTGTTGTCCACCTAAAGCGTACGAAAGCGAGTGAGATTCGTGGCCAGTGGCCCAACATCGTTAGGTGACTGTACGAAAGGGGGTGTATGGTATATATCTGGGGCCCGATATCGAACCACCACCGGCTGGTGTGACATCACCGAGAACACATCTGGACTGTTGGATTTCAACGGCTTAGATCTCTTCCGGCCGAAGTTCCGTTAAAATCCTGTGTTTTACCGGTCCCGTTAAAAAACTCTGTTATGTGTGCGCGGGATTCTTAGGGTTTGGGCGCGGCTTAGCTGGAGCGATCGACTGATCGCTGAGGTTTCGATCGATCAAGAGCCGCATTCTAGGTATCTTGCAAGATTTCTCACGGCGATGGATGGAATCGAAGCTGTGTATGGATCTTCCCGCGGAGCTCTTCGAAATCTCACCAATCGGACGAGGCGGCCCGGCCCCCCGGGGGGCCCGACGTTCGATCCGTTTTTCTGGGAGGATAATCAGCATCGCGGAGGCGGGGCATGGGTTTCCAGGACGCCGGTGCGTTGGGATCGCGAGGGCGGCGGGATTCAAGAGATTTTTCCCGCCGGTCCGGTGGGATCTCCGCGAGAGGCCAGTCCTTCTGGCGTCCAGAACCTCATGCTCAATGCCAAGGACAAGGAGGCTTTGCTGGAAGAGTCGATCAGGCTGAAGCAAGCGATCCACTGCCAGGATTTCTTTCTTCGCCGGGACAAGGTCCACGTTTCAACTGTGGAGATTGAGAATCGGTAGCTACTTGGAGTTTGGATTTCTTATCTGGCTTTTCTGACGAATCGAGCTTCTATGACAGGAAGCTCGGGTTTGATATCAAAGATATGGAAACGCTAGGAAACATCAAGTCTCCACCCCGTGGAAGAAGCATACGTACCAGACTTAAAGGTAGAAGGAAAATCTAGCGTAGCTCGAGGTTTTTTTCTTTTCATAGAACTTGCAATGCTCCTTGTTCTCTTTTTTTTTCTCTCTTACGCAGGACTAAAGATAAGATACGAAGACATGCGAGCTGTGTGCGACGCGCAATTTGACGAGCTATCCACGATGCGAAGGGATTCACGGCCAACGGCGATTCAAGTAAGAACGAACTACTACTACTTCAGAACGTTTCAAACTAACCAGAGACATTAGGCTTGTCATAAAATCTCAGGAAATGGAGATGGACCGAGACGCGCTGCACTCTGAGATTTCCAGGTTGCACAGAGACGTTACCGGGTTGAAAGCAGTCCAAAACGCTCTCAAATGCGAGCAGAAAGGCTTGTTTTGCATCAAGGAGAAGGCAGACGAGCTGGAAGAAGTCAACCATACTTTGGAAAAATGCATGGACGTGAGTAAACCAGATTCGATCGACTAGGAACACTTCTGATATTCGTTCTATCAGGCCGTAAACAAGGAGCTTGCAAGAACAAGCCACGACATGGTTGTGTTCAACCAGAAAATGATCGAATCGGGCCTGGAGGCGAGAAGAAATGCAAAGAGATTCAAAGACTTGGAGGAACACACGGCAGCACTGAAGATCCTTATCGAGAGGGAGAAATCCGAGAGGATAGATCTGGACAAACAGCTGGTGGGATTGGAGCAGCAGGTCAAAAAGGCCGAGCAGGAGCTAGTTTGCAAAGCAACAACAAAGCCCAAGGACGAACCTCTCGCGAGCGCAGCGTCAAAGCAAGGAACCACCGCCGCCACTACTGCTACTGCCGCCAAAGGACTGAAGAAGGCTGCGAGCAAACCACCAACACCAACGCCGGGAAAGTTCGATCCGCCGCTCAAATCGAGCAAACCATCGACAGCTCCAGCTCCATCGAGATCCAGAGCCGCGACGACCAAAGCGAGCTCGATCAAGCCCGCTGCGTCAACCAAAGTTGCTGCTACTAGTACCACTGGAGTTTCCAAAAAGCAACGAACTTGACTATGTGTTAGAATGTGAGGTAAATAAGTAAAAGAAAAGGAACAAATTCTCATCTAAAGTGATTCACCTTCGAATCGTGTTTCTCTGGTCTCGTCTCGCTCCGCCGCTGTCCCTTCGACTGCTACCATCGCGGTGATCCAAATGTGACCACTCCGACTTGTAGCGGTCCCTGCGAACTGGAACTGGAGACCGGCTTCTCTCTCGATAGTCTCGTCCTCCTCCTCCCCAGCGAGGAGCATAAGGCGATGGCGGTCGTCTCTCGTCTCTAAAGCCTCCTGGGGGCGGCCCCCTGTTCTCGTGATAGTAGTCTCTTTCCCTCTCCCTGTGTCCACCACCATAAAAACTTCCTCCTCTATCGAAGCCTCCTGGTTTATCAAATCTCTCCCTGTCGAATCTTTCGTGCTCGTATCGATGGTCGAAGCCTTCTCGAGATCTCACGTCCCTGCCCGGATGGAAGTGCCTGTCCGGGAAGTGGTGCTCCGGGGGACCGAAGTCGTCGAAGGGTCTGCGCTCCCACATCGGTCCCGGCGGCCCGAATCCACCACCAATCGGTCTGTCCATGCCTACAGGCGGCGGTCCATCGAGGAACGGAGGTGGCAGTGGCCGAAAGTTTGGAGGATCCATCCGGAAGGGACTCATGTCTCTCCTGGGCCGGCTGCAGTTGTTACAAGCGGTCCTTCGAGCAAAGTTTAGATTTCCACAGCTGCAGGAAAGAGAGAGAAGCGTAAAGAACGAAACAGGAAAGCTTAACTCAGCGAGAGCTTACGTTGGTTCTGTGCATATCCAGTCGCCTTCTCTCGGAGCAACATTGGGATTGTTACGTCCAAAGCCGTCCGCACGGAAGTCGTCAGAAGGCCCCCGGCCTCGACCAAATCCTCCACCTCGTCCTGGTCCATCGTATCTCCGGCCTCTTCCTCTAAACGCCGCTCTAAAAGGGAAGTCACTGAACCTTCCTCTGCGAGGACTGAGGCTGGGACTGCGGCTTCGGCTTCCACTTTTCTTACGTGCCAGAGAGACTTGGATTTTGCTTCCTTTGTATTCATAGCCTGGTGATTGAAAGACATTAGTACAAAACCAACCACTGCCTACATATTCCATACGTACCATCGAACCATTTGATCAATCCCTTTGCAGCTTTTGGATCCTCCAGAACGACCTCGGCCTCGCAATCGCCACGATATGTCTTGAAAACTTTAATACCTTCTCGACCAACCTATTCAAAACGTTTCATCAGCTTTATTCACAGCAAAGAAAACTTCTACCTTCGGCTCTCCAGCTTCAGCGAGCAATTCCACCAGATTCTCCTCCATCACTCCGTCGGGAAGATTGGAGATGTGGATCATATCTGCAAAAGAACGAAGCGTTATATAGACTCACAAGCCTCCTCAAACAGAAGAATGCAACTTAGAAACACAAATCAGGCACTTACGTGGAGGAGAAATACAGGACTAATGCAACTTGAAGCGAGAGATCCATACTCACTGGCTTCTAAAATCCAGCTAAAGGCTACAAAAAATCCCACCCCTCCAGTAGATAGATTTCCCAGACCCTCCTCTACTCCCGAGCAAGCACACAAGACAACCCACTACTAAGCAGCCCCCGTAGAAACAGTCCTCTAAGCAATCTAAAGCGAAATTCTAGCCCAAACCTGCATCTTCCCGGAATCGATGCACCTCCCTCCTTTCAACCTCAGATCTCAGAGCACTGTTTAGCGGAGTAGACTCCGGCTGCTGAGATCCCTTTTCTCGATCCCATTCTCCTTCTTCTTGAGGCACTGCTGCTGCTACTTCTGCGGCTAATCCTTCCGGCTCCGCTGATGCCATACCTTCGTCCGGTGGCGCCGATCTGGCGAATTCTTCATCAGCTCCGCCGAGAGCGACGGCGCCATCGCCATCGCCTTCTCCTTCCATCCCACTCACAAACCCTAGGCTTCTTTATCCTTGTGTTTCCCGTTGGCTGGATAACTCGGGTTCGATTCCTGTTTTAAAGCATTAGGTCATGCCAAAATGGTTGCGGGTTCGATTCAGCACAACGCCAATGGAAGAAGAAGAGCGGCGATGCCGCTGCTCGCCATGGCGGCCTTTCTCATTCTCATCAGCGATGGCGCCTCCGCGGCGAGCGTCACGGCCGCGGAGGCGCTCCAGCTTCGTGACGAGGTAATTCGTGTGGAAATTTTGGATCTAGGCGATCGATCGCTCGTATTTTGCCCGCTTCCAGGTGAAAGAAATGTTCTACCACGCATACAATGGCTACATGGATCACGCATTTCCTCTAGACGAGCTCCGGCCGATGAGCTGCGTTGGAGAGGACTCTCTCGGTGGCTATGCACTGACTTTGGTAACGTAGTAGCGATATTTTGCGAGGGTTTTAGTAGTGAGTTTTTTGTTTGGTTTGTTTATTTCTTACAGGTTGATTCTCTGGACATGCTAGCCGTGCTGGGTGATCGAGAGAAATTCTTTGACGCTGTGAATTGGATTGGTAAACACTTACGATTCGACAAAGTACAGTAACTCTATAAAATGGCTGATGTTTTTTTCTTTTTCTTTGTTTCTCCTTTTTTTTTTTCACGAACGCCGCCAACTTGTTTCTTTATTTTGTAGAATAAGACTGTATCCGTGTTTGAGACTACGATTCGCGTGCTTGGAGGCCTTCTTTCTGCTCATATGCTTGTCAGTGACCAAGCCACGGTGAGAGAGCTCTTCCCTTAGTTTTGTTTCTCTTGCTTACTATCCTCACGACCACATTCAGGGAATGGTAATGTATGATTACAATGACGAGCTACTTAATCTTGCAGAAGACCTTGGTCGGAGGCTTCTTCCTGCTTTCGACACACCTACTGGTACGTGTTTTTCTTTCTTGTATCCGGAATTGCTGACAGCCTTTGTCCAGGAATACCTTACGGTTCTGTAAATCTTCTCTATGGAGTGAGCGAAGACGAAAGTCAGGTATTGACGCAATTGTCTGAGTGCTGCGGCTTAGTTTGGTAATGACAGGTAACATCAACAGCGGGTGGAGGAACTCTAACCATGGAATTCGGTGTTCTAAGTCGATTGACTGGCGACCCTGGTGATGTAGAATTTAATCCAGTTTTGGAAACTGACTTTGTCCGGCTGATTCAGTGTTTGAGGAAGTCTCTCGAAATGCAGTCCGTGGACTTTGGGCCCAACGTTCTCACATTGGTCTTGTTGGTGCTCATATTAATGTGCTTTCCGGAGAGTGGACACATAAAGTAAGCGTCTTTACTGCATTTCCACCTTTGTCGTTTAACCTGCTTTATACCAGGATTCCGGAATTGGAACGAGCATAGATTCGTTCTACGAATATCTTTTGAAGGTAAAGAATGGCTCTCTAATTTTCTCGGATATTGAATTGAGCCTGTTGCTCCTATGCATAGGCTTATTTGCTTTTTGGAGAAGATGAGTACCTGCATATGTTCAAAGAATCATACAAGGCAGTAATGCGCTACCTATTCAAAGATCCATGGTATTTTTTCTATTGTGTTGTTTTGATTTCTTTGAAATATCAACACTGCAGGTATATGGAGGTCAACATGAACAGCGCTGTTGTTGTTTGGCCTCTTTTCAATAGTTTGCAAGCGTTTTGGCCTGGACTACAGGTAAAGATGATGTGTTCCAATGTTTTAACATTTTGATTCCGATCGCCATAATCAGGTCTTGGCAGGAGATGTAGAACCCGCTACTCAAACTCACACAGCATTTTTCTCTGTGTGGAAGAAGTTTGGCTTCACCCCAGAAGGATTTAATCTTGCAAGCATGAGCATACAGGTTTGGTTTATTGTTCCTCATTTAGTTTCAACAGAAAAATGCTTTCTAACTGGATTCTTGCAGCCAGGTCAAAGGAGCTATCCTTTGCGGCCAGAATTAATTGAGAGCACGTACTGGCTTTACAAAGCGACCAGAGATCCAATGTACGGCATCGAAGTTTTGGAGAAACGTTTTGGTCTCTAATTCGAAGTTGGCCGACTAGTTACCTTGATGCAGGTCGCGATATTTTGGCCAGCATTCAGTATGGATGCCGCTGTCCATGCGGCTACTGCCATATTGCGGACGTTGAAACACACCAACAGGACGATCACATGGAAAGCTTTTTTCTCTCTGAAACTGTACGTAAAACTTTCAGATCTTTTCATTATTCATTTATGTAACCTGTTTCCTTCTATGTAGGTAAAATACTTGTACTTATTGTTTGATCTTGCTTTAGGCGGTGATAACATTGTAGAAAATGGACCTTACCCGTAAGTGTTGATCTAATTCTAACTCTTGGCCTGACAATGTGGCGGCTCCCGTCCAGGTACCTGTTTTCAACGGAAGGTCATTTGTTTCCTCTAACCCCGCAAATATCATTGCCAAAAGAGTGCTGCACGTATTCTGGAAGTTTTTGCCCAGACTCCTCGAAGTCGAACTGGATGCTACACAATGCAACGAATCACGTCGACGCTGGTAGTCCACTGAAGGTATTCCTCCTTCCATATTCTTAAAGTTGGAACGAGCGACTGTTCTTTGGCAAACAGGGAGCGTGTTCTCAGCTCAGTCTCTGGAGACGCCTCGCAATTGCGAACAAGTTTGCTAAGAAGACGAACAAGCGCAAATCGGCAAGGATGAGCAGTATACTGGAGGCGGTCGAGAAAGCTGGAAACGAGCTGGTAAATGTGGAGATTCAGACAGATGTAGCAGAGGCTTTGGAAGATGATCGCTCCACTCGGGAAGACAAAGGCCAGGAAATCGCCGCCGAAGAAACAAAAGAGAACGGGAACCTTTCAAGCGATTGAAATCACTGAAATCTTCCTAATAACAGAATCTAAACCCTTTTTTCGCAAAACTTATTGGATCGGAATATGACTTATACTTCGAGACACACAGACGGGTCATCAGATGCATACTCTACGACCCAACAAGTTAACAAGTTTCTAATCTCGACTCTATTTAAACAAAAGTTTTACCCTCACGCTTGGGCATGTGGGATAATCGTGGCTGCCCTAAAACTTGCCCTAGTCGAATTTAGGGCAAGTCTAATTGAATTGACACTAATGATGGGTTTCTCATAACTTTTTTGTGGAGCAACAAGAACACAAGGAACAACACAGAAATAGCTAATTCGCGAAAGATCAATCTAGGAAGAACACAAAAGAAATATATAGGAAGAGGAGAGTTGCTATCAAGCAGCCGCAAGCGCCGAGATGCTCATGGGCGTCACATACTCGGCGCCTCCATTGTACCATCTCTGCGCGGCGATGGTGTTGAATGCCTCGGTGGGATGGACCAGGTCCCAAAACATGTACTCCCCGCTGTTGGCGCAGTGGGGCGCGTTGGCGTAGCACCATTGCATCGAGTTGCCAGTGCCCGGGCAGCACCCCTGGTGCACGTTGCTCAGCCCCACGCTCGAAGGATCAGCGATCGCCTCCTCCATGATCGACGCCGCGTTCGCGTACACGGGCGTGAATCCCTGGTGCGCCTGCTGCATCGACTGCAGCATCGCCTGGAGCTGCGAGTTGAACTTCTGCGTCATCGACTTGCCCAGATCCGTGCACTTGTCGTTCACTTGCGTCGCGGGCACGCAGCCCACGTCCAGGATGCCCACCACCACGAATTTGCGCGCGCCCGCGTTGTACAGTCGCTGCGAGAGCACCCAGTGAGCGCGCCAGATTCGCGAGTTTAAAAATGTTTTTAGGGTTCTTGCTTGCTTGTGCTTACCTCCAGCTGCGTCTGGAACTGCGAGATGATCGACGCCGTCGACGAAATCGACATCATGTCATTGTTCCCAGTGCTTATGTAGTAGATCGAATTGGAGATCACGTCCGCGCTGAGACCCTTGGCCACCTGAGTGAACAAATCGACTTGATCCGGCAGCGTAAGAATCGATCCCTGCCAAGAAAACCACCAATGCTCCACTGCAATTGAGAAGATCACGATTGATTTGCATACCTGTCCGGTGCTGGTGAGGATTCCCGAGCTGGCAGAGCCGAAATTCATCCCCTGCGCAGCGGCCGATGCATCAGACGAATACGGTGGCGGATACGGCAGGCCCAGGTGCTCGGCGACCAGATCCACTGCGAGCTTTCCATCGCAAAACCTCCCGCTCGCCTCGTGCCCCGTCCACTTGAATCCATACGGCAAGTGATTGGCCTTGGCCGGAGTGTTGCGATTGTTGTTGTTCCCCGGATCCACGATGGAATCGCCAAACACAAACAATCCCTGGACTCCAGCGCTGGCGTTCTTGCATGGAGGACCCGGCGGCGGAGCCTGGGATGGCGAAGGAGCTGGAGATGGCGGCGGGTGGTGGTGGTGGTGGTGTCCAACTAGTCTACTCCCATGCCCGCGGTGGTGATGTCTACTCTTTCTGCCATTGTGTGCTTTCCTTGCATCGCAAAAACTAGAGAGACACAAAGCAATGAGAATCAAAACCACAAGCTTCTTCATCACCATCATCTTGCAACTACGATCAAATGAATTTTTTTTATAACCCAAAGTCTATCTATTTTATAAGCTTGGCTTCTACGGGGCAAAAATACACGATCATATCTTTTAAACTATGCCATTATTAATTAAAACCATTTGTACTTACACTTTGATAATTTGGTAATGGTGTGAGATTTGGAGCGGGGTTTCTTTGGAGAGTGATCGTTCTTCCGACCACAGCCCCAAGCTGCATTCCGCGCCGCCCCAATGCACAAGGCAAACACTTACTTCCTTGACGTTGAATCGGTTCACTACTGCGTAGCCTGATTCCTTGTCCACGAGCATCCACTCGCCTGGAAAAACAAGCAAATGGAACTCTAGAAACCATTCTCTCAGAAAAACTTGACGATTTCTACCGTTTGGTCTGTCGTCTCCGCGCAAGAACGTCTCTCCAAACGTGGCGCCGAGTTCTTTCTTGGCCCCGTTGACGGCCGTGAACTTGACAAGCGTTTCAGAGGGATGCGGCACCTGAAACGATGGCTGGACCCGAAGGCACACAATCCTGGTCCAAGAGAATCAAAATAATGTGAAGTGTATCGAGGTTTTGTTGCAGTACCTTGAGTATCCGCCAGCGCCAGCTCCAACAGATCTCGCTACAATCTGGGAGGTAATATGGACAACTTTCGGGGACTTCTTGTGAATGGCAATCTCTCTGGACATAACCAGTCCGCCACCAAGATCACACTCCATAGACAGGACGTCCTCCCCGTTTATCTCTAGGAGGCTCCGACTGGCAGCCACAGACGTGCAAGTTAGTGGCAGAACACAACAATGTCACCAACCTCAGAACATTGTATTCTTCGGTGCAACCAGGGCCGCGGTGTTCGCTAGTGCTGTATTCCTCGTAGCCGCCACCTTCTACCCGGCTTGGGAAAAAATCAATACCTGCGTTTCAACCATCAGTACCAAATCCCGGCCGAAAACACAGACAGACCTGTTTCCTTGTGGACCATTGAAATGATGCGACCACCAATCCAAGGTACCACCTTAAGCTGAAAGTCTGTGCCTGAGAGTTCAATTAAAACTCTAGGAGCACCAACACCCTTGAGCTTATCGTGTGTGACGTCGTATTCTGCCAAACCTTTCACTTTCGCTGCATTGTCAACTCATCAGCCAGACCAATTCAATATAAAAGCCATACATACCATTCTTCTCTTCGACTTGCTTGACCGCAGCTTCTACAAGCTTCCGCATTTCCTCGGAACCCGGCAGCTTCATCAACAGGTCATCTCCATCCTGGCCGTCAGCATTGATCTTCAAGATTTACGAAGAGGTTAGATAGGCAGGACATAGAAAAATTTGTGTAAGTACCTCAGCACGGTCGCCAATTAACAGACGAACACGAAGGGGTCGCTTTGGTCTCTTCAGAGCGCCTTGTACGGCTGCCACTTTGATCAACACTTCACTTCCGTTGCTCCTGCTCTTTGCTTCGTAATGCGTTAGTAAAAATTGTCCTTTCTGGTAACCAAAACTTTCTCCGTCGTCTTCGTAAAGTACACCCTCGGCATTACCTGCAGCTCTACGTCACCTTTTGGCAGCAAATGGAGCATTTCCTACCGTCTTTGTCGAGAGCAATAATAAGTGTTACTGGGTCCTCAAAGTGCGCTTCGCCTAGGTGCTCAATTCGGGGACCAGCAGGTATGATGGAACCACCTCTCAAATGGAGAAGTGAAAGGTCCTGCGAATCCACGTAAAAATCAAAAGAAAAAAATATATTCTGATTTACAGGATGATAGTCATCAAAATCAAAGCGCTGCCATATCCCAGAAGGAAGAACAATTGTCTTTGGATCGACAACCTTGTCTGGATCGGTACTGTAGTAAATAAAAGTCAAACGCGTGGCGAGAAAAAGCAAAAGTCAGCTATACCTTGCGGACACTAGCAGAGAACCTAGCAGAAAGCTTGTCTCGACTTTCCGTAGCTTTGGATCTTTGCAATCTAGAACAGAAATAAAACGGTTACAAGCATTGACAATATTATTACCATAAACAAAGGACAAACCAGCAAAAAAAATTGGAGTCATCACTGGTAGTCCCTTAGTATGTGCAAAGTATACCAACGTGTATAAATGAGGCAGCAGCTGGTATCTTCGTAGCAAGGCAAGACGGCAGACATTCTTACACTAAAACAAAACAGTAATATGATTCTATGAGCAGTAACGTATCTCCGGCATTTACCTCATCACCAAACGACCACGGTTCGTGATCAACCGTCCCTTTCTCAGAATGTCCTCGAGCAAATGGAAACAGTGCCCCGAATCCCATCCATCTACCAAAAAGTCTAGCAGTTGCATCGCCCGCAAAACCTCCGATATCAGGTCCAGTTAGTGGTGATCCACTCAGGCTCTGTGAAGCAAAAAAGTTAGCCACAGCAGACGAACAAAAATTCATGTACCAGATTGAGGGCCATTGCTATACTCATATGTGCGTGATCCCAGTTGGATGAATTGTCGCCTGTCCATGTAGCAGCATATCTCTGGCTTCCCATGAAGCCCGCTCGAGTAAGAACGAATGGCCGCTTAGTGGGGTTTGCAAGCAGCATTCCTTCGTACGTCGCTCTGGCCATCAGCATCCCATACACCTGAAAATTCAAAGACCAATCAGCAGAATGCTTGCAAAGAGTTTCATACGTTGTGATAGTGACGGTGATTTTGTGTCCCTCCGATTTCTGGATCTCCACTGTGCATATTATCTTCAGGCATTGTTTTCGACACTGACTGCATTAGTTTACTTAAGTTTTAAACTTGAACTCATTTTTTAAATACATTTGTACCTTGAAAACAGCGGGCTCGTTCATATCATTCCATATGCCATCGACTCCGTTAGAAACGAAGTCTTTTATCAGGTTACTCCACCATGCACGGACTTTCTTTTGGGTATAATCCGGAAAAACGCAAGGTCCAGGCCAGACATCACCTGAAGGCAGCTTGCGTTTATAAGAGAGAACCAAATTACAGCAAAATGAGCTTACCAACAAAATGCTTTCCACTTGCATCCACAACCCATGCATCTTCAGAACACCCCTCATTGTATATGAAATAATCTTCATCCTTCTTAATCCCCGGGTCAATCATCCAGACAGCTTTGAATCCCCTCCCACGCAAAGTCGTTGCAAGACCAATAGGATCCGGGAACTTTTCCTGAAACAGTAACGAAAAATGGACGAGTTAAGCACATCACGGTAACGTCTCGCATTACTTTGTCAAATGTGAAGCAACGAAATCCGTTCATGTAGTCGATATCCATCCAAACAACGTCAGCAGGTATTCTGTGCTCGCGAAAAAGCCTGGAGATCTAATATAAAGAACTTGTCAATTGCCACGTGAAAACTAGAAACGCAACCTCGTCAACTCTCGACGCTGGCTCGTAGCTATAGCGGCATTGGTGATATCCCAGGGCCCACTTCGGAGGCATATTCATGGTCCCTTTGAGATAATACATTACATCAGCACCACCAAGAACTAAGTAAAAAAGCTTACCAGTAGCGTTTGCCAGTGCCACCAGTAGATCTTCTGGTGCCGGATACGGTCCGAATACGATAACTGGATAGAAGCAATCGGCAGCAAATCGAATCGTTGATTCCTTGCGAAGATCCACCTACAGGAAGCACAATGGATCATCTTCGTCATTAATTTCTAGATCGCTTACTTCACACTTTCGGGTAGTGTCGGCCAGTACCCCCAGTACTTCGCCACTGGGAAGGACAACGAAGACCCAAGGGTGTGACTGATAAAGGCAGGGGCTGTTCTTTCCGTAGCCCCAAGAGTCGGTGTTCCACGTATACATCTGCAAAACGCAAGTAAAAACTTAGTTTCTTCACTTAAGTCTAATCCAACTTACTCTTTTTCCTGTTCGCTCTAGAGGCCCGCTGACTTCTCCCGTTCCATAGAACGAAGCTCCCGAAGGAAGCTGGAAATTTAGAGTGAGAGCTTTCAAAAGATAGAATCCACAGGATATCATACCGCTAGGATTACTGTCTGGGTGGAATCGTCGTCCAGGCTAAAGAGAGGAACAAAGAGCGGCTTGACAGTCGATTCCAAGCGCTTTTCCCGCCTCTCGGCCGGCACAAACGAAAGAGAAGGGAAGCACTTCGCGCGACTCTCCTCGTCGCAATCGAAGCGGAGTATTTTGGCCTCTAGAACAGCCATGCAACCCATCTTCGATGCCGCCATAGCTCCGACCTTAATGCTGCTCGAGATCTGGGATCGATCGCATGAGAGAAGAGGAGAAGAAATGCCGAGAATGCCGCACCTTTTTAAACGGGAAGCACGACATAGGCTCCACGCGCAGCGCCTCGCCAAGCGTTACACGCTGCCGACGCTCGCGACAAGCGATGGATAAAACAGCCGCGAGCAGAGGATCGGGAGGAGGAGCGCAAGGAAACGCATCGATCGGCTGCAGCGCAGCTGGAACAAGCAAGCATTCGATGAAAATCCCTGCATTGAAGAGCTTCTCCCTACCGGATGCGCCAGCGCCAGCGCCACTCGCTCGCTGCTCGCTCGCGCTAACCTAAAACCGTTTAGCTTCTTTAGGGCGAATCACGAGACTCAAGTAGCAATCACTTTGTTTGTTCACCAACGCGAATGCCGTAAATATGCCATGGCATCATAAAGATGCCATGCCACGTCATAAAGCGTCACCAGGAGAACTGGACAAGTCAGCGTAGGACACGTCATTGATTTAGGTCTTTGCTCTTGCTCCATCGGCAATGGCTATGGCGACATTCGCAGCGGGATGCTTCTGGAGCGTGGAGCTCGCATTTCAGCGCATTCCCGGCGTGATCAAGGTGCGTGATCTGTGATTTCTCTCCTTTAGTGTCTCGATCGATCGATCGATCAATCGGTGATCGATTGCGGCGGATTTTCCGAGAGGGAGTGATTGTGTTCGCATTCCTTGTGTAGACGACCGTCGGGTACACGCAAGGAAGCAAGGAATCTCCCACATACCACGACGTTTGCACTGGCAGGACCGGCCACGCCGAAGCCGTGCTCGTCGAGTATGATCCAAAGGAGGTCTCGTACACAGCGCTGCTGGACGCGTTCTGGAAGAAGCACGATCCAACACAGGCCGATGGCCAGGTAAAAGTTTTAGAGACAGCGATTGATCGATCCACGCTCTCTTTTCACTTTTTCTTTTCGTCTTTTCACAGGGAAATGACTTAGGATCCCAGTACCGATCCGGCATATACTTCCACACACCCGAGCAAGAGAAGCTCGCAAAGCAATCTCTCGAGCAAGAGCAGCAACGACTCGGCAAGAAAATCGTGACCGAGCTTCTTCCGGCCACAACCTTCTACCCCGCCGAGGATTACCACCAGCAGTATCTCGAGAAAGGCGGGCGAGGTGGGCGCAAGCAATCGGCTGCCAAGGGCTGCACGGATCCCATCAGATGCTACGGCTGAGTCAAACGAGATCGCGAAACACACTACGAAAAAGAGGTAACGAACAACGCTGTGTGTAAACGATTTCATGCTTATCCGCCTGTCAACTCTCGTTGCAGGGAAAGTCCAAATAAGCAGCGCTCTTGTGGCTCGCTCTGGGTGGTGTGAAAATAAAAACGTTCTTTCTTCATCATCTTGTGTCGATCGTCAGGGGGGCCACCAATATGAGATCTAGCACGCTACGCAAGAAAAACAAGTAAAAACAAAGAAAGCAGCGCCCCCCCCTTGAACAATCCGATCACTACAAGTAAGCATCGATCATCGACTCAACTCCTAAGTTTCTCTAAACTCTAAGCGACGACCCCCCCCTCTTCTCGCTGTCCCTCTCGATCGACTGACCTGTGGAGTGGTGGTGTGTCACTTACAGTTGCAGCGGACGGGCGTACACTTCTTGCAGCGCGAGAAGCATCCCAGGAAGGACTTGGTTCGCTCCGAGGGCCAGTGCCAAGTGTTGTAAGACATGGCCTTGCTGGACGAATCGTCGAGCTGCTCCAACGTGTTGACGATCTCTGGGAAGCCGGGCCTCTTGTCCGGATTAGCGGACCAGCATCTTCGCATCAGCGCGGCCAGTGCGCTTGGACAGTTCTCGGGCACCTCGGGCCGCGCGTCCTAGATAAAAGGCAAAGAAACTTCGATCAGGGCTGGAAGGAAGAAGACGATGACGACGACTTCGAAGAACAAAAAAGAAGCAAAGAAAAAAAGGCGAGAGCTACACACCTTGTGAAGAACAGCGTACGCGACTTGCACGGCTTGCATTTCTTGGAAGGGGACTTGGCCGGTGACGAGCTCCCACAGGACGATGCCGAAGCTGTAAACGTCGACTTTGGTGGAGCACTTGTTCTTGCCGCTGATCATCTCGGGCGCCATCCAGCGGTACGTGCCCACGTCCGCCTTGCCGACGCTGGGGGCGTCCGCCTCGCACCGCGCGACGCCAAAGTCCGTGATCTTGACGCACATATCGCTGTCCAGGACGAGGTTCTCCGACTTAAGATCGCCGTGGATGACGCGCTGCGAGTGGATGTACTCCATCCCCCGCGCGATGTCCATGGCCATGCCCAGCGTCACCTTGAGTGGCAGCGAGCTGGGCTCGTTCTTGTGGAGGAATCCGCGCAGCGAGCCGCCCGCGAGGTACTCGGTCACGACGCAGTACACGGGTGGCTTCTTGCAAGCCGCGACGAACTGCAATGCAAAAGAACGAAGAAAGTGAGCGAGCGTTCGCGCAAAGTTGTCACGACCAAAATGCTGCTAGATCATCTTCTTTTCTTCGGGAGAGAAGAAAAGAAGCCATGAATTCTCAGAGAGAGAAAGAAGCCACGAATCTCAGCCATGCCACTCGATCGAAAAGGTAAAGAAAATGCCGACAAGCACGAATTCTCGATCAAGAACGCGAGGAGGGGCCAGAGATTTAAGAGAAACGCTCGTCAAGATCAATCGAAAAGGAAAAAGGAGAAGGAATCGACCTGGACGATGTTACGGTGATGGAGACGCGAGAGCAGCGAGACCTCATGCGCGAATTGCCTATCCACCATCCGGGACACCTCCTCGTCCTCTTCCGGCTGCCTCATCACCTTGACAGCCACGGCCTTGCCTTTGTAGATCCCGTGATAGAGCCGGCTGTGCGCTCCCGACGCGAATTTGTGGCCCAGGAACAGCTGCGTCATGTCCACTACCCATTCCTCCGATCGCTCTACCGCCTTGACCTCGCCAATCCCTTCCAGGTACTGCGACCACGATTCCACGCGCTTGGGGACGAGAGCTCTCCCTGGTGCGTTCCCGTGGACGAATTCCTCCACGGTTCTCGCGGGCGATGCGAAGGGGGAGCTCCTGTTGCTGGAGGGGAGAGAGTAATCCGACGAGGAATCGATGAACAGCCGCTTCTTGGATATTTCGAGCGGGATTTCTTCGTGAGACCTGGAGCGCAGCGGCGGCTTACCGATCTTTTGATGCGGGAAGCAAAGATCGGGGATATTTCGAGCGTCGATCCGGTGGCAGACGGAGCGGGAGAAGCTGCAGCGGCCGAGCCATGCCGATTCCGAGGGATTCTCGCGCGCCATCGCCAGAAAAGAATGGAGGAGAAGACGAAGAAGAGGAAAGAAAAGAATCCAACTGCAAGAACACGACAGAGGAGTATTCCAATCCCCCTCTCTCACACCGCGCCCTCGCCTTCCTGATCATCCATGTCAATCAGCCTCAAACACATCGTCGCTGAGAGAGAGCCCCATTCCTCCTCCTCGTCCAAGAGCCCTAAACTCCTCGCTCGCGCTCATATAGATCTCCGCCGTCGCTTGCGCGTATCTCACGGCCAGTGTGGGCCCGCGCGCCGTCACCGTCGGATGCCCGGCACCAACTGCTGGGATTCCTCCCCTACAAGATCATGTCATGCACGAACCACGCACTAAAAAATCACCGTTATTTTTTAATACTCCGCTAAACTTTCCTTGCAATAGCCGCGAGCAAGTTGAGCCTTCAAAGATAAGAGAGGAAACATTGCAACTTGTATGTAAAAGTTGTTTTGGTTGCAACTTGGCTGATCTCACAAAGAAATCCTCCTGGGCATTTGTCGTTGACTTGTTAGGGCTAGTGTTTGATCACGGGCGCCCGCTGCTGGGCTTGTGCCGGGGGAGTCAAATCTTTCCTGCCCGGGTTTCTTGGATGGATTTCAATGGCATGGAGAAAATATGGAACTCGTGAAATCGCATCTAGCGGGATCGCCTTGGACTAAATTAATCTCGTGTATTCTTTTGTGAGAGAGTCAGTCCAGTACGGGGATGTACACGTACGGGTGGGCACGGCTAGTGACAGAGATGGATGGATGGATGGAGACCACGCTCTTTTTCTCTTTCGGCCCTAGGGAGGAAAAAATGTGGCGCATCAAGAAGGTGGCGAGTGGTGGTCCATTCCAACACCTTTTGGGGTGCATTGGATATTTCCTGGCATATGCAGGGTTGAATTGCATGGAGCTTGATTTGTTGGAATAATCAAAATATTATTCCTATTTTAATGAATATTTTTTTAGTTAGTTTTATTTTTGGATCTATAATCTTTGTTTGGATATTAGCTACAAATTTGATAATTTAGAATTTAAAATTTTTCAAACCAAAACAATAATCAAGCTGTTGTTCACCAATCAAAATCATAATGAAGTGGCAATTATATATTTACGCCAAGAAAACTGTGTTTTGAATGTTAGATATCTTCATCTCCAGCAGAAACTTTAATTTTCTTATTTTGATTTTTACCAAAATAATAACACATTGCTATATTATGATTTATATAATTCACAAAATAATTATCGTTATGAGTTTTGCCATCTAGCACCTCATAATGCTATTATGTTCCATTAATTTGATATTTAAATGTATTAAATTTTAAATTATAATAACATTAAGCTATTAAATGACTATCTAAACTGCAAAGTGTCTTTATAGAAACTAAATTTATTAAATAATATTATTTTTAAAATTTATAATATTAAATTATAATTATTAGTTATTATTTGTATGATAATTTTTAATAAATACTTGGATGATAAATTATAGAATTAATTTAAGAGAGACTTATGGTGAAGGAAAATTGATTCCAAATGATTTCTTTATTAATTTCTGAGACTGTTGAAGTTCCTAAAATTTATGTATTATTGTTTGCTAATTATTTCAAAGATATATAAATATAGTAACTATTTATCCCAAAGACATTTATAAACCATATTTTAAATAATTAAGGTAATAAATTTAATATTTTAAAGCATATTCACTATTGTAATTTTCTATTTATTATGAGTAACATATTTTTAGTAAGTAGCTTAGCCTTGCTAGGTTTTGTCTAATTCAGATATTCTCTTTTATGTAAAATATATTTTTGTTGTTTAATATTAAAACGAAGAAACTTTTTGAGTATTCACGTGATTATTGTAAAGGTTGGCTAGTTTCCTATATGTTTTATATGATTTATATGTTTACATTTTGGAAGCTAGAAGAGAATGCAGTGAAGGTATGAGAAAGAGCCCCTCAGGTGGGAACATTATCCTATAACAAATTTGAATGTCATTATCCTCGCTTGTGCTCACGACGTTGTGTGTGAATATGAGTTCGGCACCAGCTGGTGCTCTGTTATAAGTCGCCGATGGATTTAGCCTTGCTAGTAAAAATCGGGCCTGGGACTCCACAAGAAACATTGAATCCACCAAAAGCCACAAACAGTTTTACCCGGGAACATACACTACAAGATGGAGGCAATTCCGATCCTGGTGGAGTGCTCATGGAAGACGACACCAGGGACGGTTGAATCATTAAAAAGAAAGTTTTGTCAGTGTTTCTCGCATTCCGAAGTGTGCAGTCTCGTTGATAAACACCTGGAAAACAGCACATTGAGACACATGAAAACAAGTGGGGCAACGAACTTTGCTCAGACGGATCGTCTTTCCACCAATTCTAGGGCAAGTAGTCCGCTCCGAGAATCTTTGCGAGCTTGAAATCGTTGATGGCTTTGCACGCTCTAGCCAGCTCGAAAATGTTTTTGAGTAAATGAACCTAAAGGCTTTATGTATAGATCCGGTCAACAAACATTTGACCATCGTCTTGACTAGCGAGACATTGACTGCTCAATGTTTGGATGGATTTTTTTTGCACTTTCACGTTTTTTGCCTCACTCTTCTACCATTCACGTCGCCACCGTCGGAGAGTTGGCCCCAAATGTAGCCACCTTTACCACCACTTCCCACGAATAAATCTTTCCCTACTCCAGCTACAGTCTTGAGCAGATCAAACAGCAGCACTGGACAGCTCTCGCGGAGATAGTCGTATCCCTCGGATTGCATCACGGCTGGAAGCGCGAGTAAGAGATTTAGAAACAATCGGTCGATGAAAAGAGACTAGAAACTTACCCGAGAGATTGTCCGCGGCGTACTTCAGGCACACTCCTTTGAGCTGGGAAGCGTGGTGGAGCTCCGCGAGAGCCAGCGTTGTCGCCACTGTGTCCACGCTCACGGTCTCGCAGAGCTTGGCCTCGCACAGGAGTCTCAAGCGATCTAGTCCGTATCTATCGGCGGCTGCTAGCAAGTGCTGGTAGAGGAGAGTCGGGGACGAGGAGGACGAAACTCCCGAGAGCTCGGCCGTGTCAGGAAGAGCGTCCGTGTACATGAACTGTAGCATTGCCTGCAACAATATCGCAACTCATTCAGTCTAGCTTAGCATCGATCGTCAAGAACGAAAAGAAAGAAATAAAGCGTGACTTGCGTACCTTAAAGACTGGAGCTAAAATGTCTTCTACTCGTAGAACATCACTGGTGCGCTCCCGGAGGGGCCCCATAAGCTGCGCCTTGAAAACAGGAGATCGGGCCGCAAGCACAAGCTTGTGAGCCTTGAACGTCTCCCCGTCCGCGTCAAAGGTGAGATCGGCGCCCTCTCCGCTCTCGAAAAGAGCTCCAAAGTGCTTACCAATATCCTGCTCCGGTGGCTGGATAGAATAGATCTTTGTGACTTGTGTCCACGACATGACGACGCCAACGGTACACGTTATGTCAAGGCTGTCGTTGTTCAAATAGTCCGACATCTCCAGCGCCTCTCGCCTAAAGAAACGCTTGTATCCCCTGGAACAGTACGAGAATATAAGAAGGAAATTAAACAAATGTGGAAGATCAATTAGGAACATCACTGAGTAAACAACTCGAGAAAGCGCGAGAACAAACACAAACACGCAGGATCGAAAAAAAGGAAGCTTTTGACACCTCTGTACCATACGAATCCAGAAAGGAAGAACAAAACCTCTATACAAACAGTCACCATCCACGAAAATGATTAAAGAATCTTCACGAGCTACAAACTCTAGAAACAAACACAAAGCAGAAGTATAAAACTCTCCCAACCAACACAAAGAAACAAAGAACACAAAGAAAGAACCAAGAAATCTTAAACAAGCCCACCAAGAAAGAGTAGAGAAAACTTCTACGTACCACATGCTGCCGCGGTACTTCAAAGTGTAGGGACCTCCCTCTAAAGATCGATCAAAATGGCTGTGGACTTTGTGCTTGCCTTTCCCACTTTGATCCACCAGCGTGAGCTCAAACAGCGCCCGGACGTCGGTGCCGTCGCTGGCGAGCGCGATGAACACCGAGACGTAAAGAGAATTGTCCTCGGCGTTCTTCCCATCTGGATAGAAGTAAATCGCCCACTGGTAGCCGCCGACCGTGAAAGTGTTGCTGGCTATATACTTCCCAACGCCCATGCCTTTGGCCAGCGAATATCCGTTGATCGTAAAATGATGCGACCCATTCTTCGTCTCCGTCACACTACGCGATCTCGAGGGCGTGCTGCTCACAACACCTTCCTGCTGTAATGCCACTGCTGGAGCCCGTGCCATGGAAATCCAAGCTCATTCTTCCTCCTCCAGCCTCATCGAGATTGATGATTCGCGACGGCGACGGCGACGACGAAGAAGTGGAAGAAATCCGAGGAACTCCGCGGAAATATCCTAGGTTACCTTCGGCCGCGGTAGAAGCGAGCGAAATCGCGGCCCCAGCTGCGAGAATCACCGACGGATCTTGCGATTTTCCGCGGTGCACGGCGCCGATCCGTCCAATCCCTGGCAAATGCCGACCGGCGACTCCCGTGGCGTGGGTCAGGAATGCGAGTTTCTTTGCGCGGCCGCCATAGCCCTATTTGATTCCGGTCGCCATAGCCGTGCTCATGGATGCATGACCGTGATGATCCACCGTCGATTCGCTGATACGGACGGTTTAGATTCGAAAGGAATTTGCTTGCATTATTTCTTGTACGACTTATAGGTACGGACGTTTTAGGGCTCTCTTTGTGCCGCACTCTTTTGTTTGTTCGACCTGTGCGTCTTGCGGCGGTCGCCGCATTCTTTCTCTACCGATTCTCCGCACGGCGCGATCGATCCAATCGCTAGGTCCGAGGAATCGAGCAATCCAATCGAGGGATCGAGCGAAGATTATGAGGGCGTGGCTACATTCCCAGGGCAAAGATTGGTGAGTAGCGGAGCATGCTACCATGGGGCGGCATCACAATGTGCCTGAGCGGTGTGGCGCTCTATTTTCTCAGCCGCAACAGCGGCAGGTACCTTCGATCTTTCTTCTCATCGATCGATTCGCGATTCATAGGTTTCCATTTTTTGTTCTCCTTACAGAGACGCTGCCACGCTGAAAGCGGTCAGAAGGGTCGATCAATTGAAAGACTTAGGTCTGTAGTCTGGATTTCGTCACGACACTTTCTTTGCTTATGGAAAATTTGGTTGTTTTGGCAGCACATTTGCTCGACTCGGCTTGCAAAGCTGTGCCGCTGGTCGTCACTGTCGCGGGTCGTGTTGGCTCGGAGACGCCGATCGGCTGCGACCATAGCAGCTTGAGGTGTGTCATTTTGGAAGAAACGGTGGGTGCTCCGATTTAATTCTTTTACTTTCCCGTGGATCGGTTCAGAAGCATTGAGAGTGCGTCGTTGCATTAGGCAGAGCAGCATTTTTTGAAGCACAATGACACCGGCTCCTGGATTCAAGACTCGGCTCTCATGCTTTCAAACAACAAGGAGGTTCCTTGGTTCTTGGTGAGTGTTTTTTTCCTTGTCTTAAACTATTTTTCCTGCAGGTTACACCTTGTCGAGCGTCTCACGTTTTAATTGCAGGAGGATGCCAGTGGCCGAGTCTTCATTGTTGGAGCACGGGGAGCTGCTGGCCTGGAACTCACGATCGCTAGTGAGGTTTTTGAAGAGTCCGGTCGGTCCCTCGTTCGGGGAACTTTGGATTATCTGCAAGGTCTCAAGGTGCCTCGTGCTTTTCGATTTTCTTTCCCGATTGTTTTTTTCACTTGCTACGCTCTGTCAGATGCTCGGAGTGAAGCGTGTGGAGAGGGTTCTACCGACTGGAACTGCTCTTACAGTTGTTGGAGAAGTAAGTACTCATGGTAGCCTTAATGGTTTTCTTCAATACAACTTTTAGGCAATCAAAGACGATCAAGGAACGCTGAGAATCCAGAGGCCACATAAAGGACCATTTTACGTTACTCCAAAAAGCATCGATCAGCTGATCGCGAATCTGGGAAAGTGGTCAAGGTGAGTGTGTGCCATCGTTTGGCAATGTATGAGATTTACAGATGTGTTTTGCAGATGGTACAAGTACATGTCTTTGGGCTTCACTTTATTCGGTGTTTTCCTTGTGGCCTCACATACCATCAGATATGTCATGGAGAAGCGGAGAAGAGCGGCCTTGAACAGAAGGTATTCCTCTAAACTCACAACCTTTCTCGCTTGCCGGACTAACAAAATTAGTTTCTTGCCAGAGTAATGGAAGCTGCTGCACGAAGGCGTGAACGGAAAGAGCACGAAGGCAAAGCCCGTCCTCTATTTTGTTTTTTTCTTTTTCTTTGCACTGATTCGTTTGCTTTCTTGTCTGTTATCAGAAGTTGGCGAGTTTGCCAAGGTGGAAACCGCAACAAAACGAGACGGGCGCCTACCCGACCTATGCGTGATTTGTCTGGAGCAAGAATACAACGCTGTCTTTGTCCCGTAAGTTCTGTCGCACCTAAAGATCTTTTTTTTTTTTTTTTGCTTTCTCTTCTCTCAAACGGGGGAAAGTGAAGTTTTCTTGGAAGAACTTGTGACTGATTCGCGTGTCCTGGATTGTTCGCAGATGCGGTCACATGTGTTGTTGCATATCCTGCTCCGCTCAGCTGCAAAATTGCCCATTGTGTCGGCGTCGGATCGAGCAGATTGTGAAGACTTACAGGCATTAGAGTTTGGTGCGCTCGAACGCGAAAGAAGAACGGAAACGAAGGCGAAAAAAAACGAGTTTTTTCTATGGTTTGATTTGGAGCTTTTGTGTACATACAAACGCCAGTTTGGTTTGAATGTGGAGCGTAAGATTCACGTGTGTGATCCGACGGCCCACATCGAGCTTCCGCACCCCTCCACGCGCTGCGGTACAGTGTACGGCTAGTGGACACGTCAGTGGCGGCGAATATTCGCGTGAGATATACCGCGAGAGAAGACTACCCTATACGATGGCGCTCTTCCTGGAAGGAGAGGCTGTTCGTCGAGTGACGAGGAGGACGACGAGCTGGCGATGCGCCATCGCCGCGGCGAGATTTCGTGAGTAGCGGGGATTTTCGATGGATCTTGGTTGAATCCGTGGAATGCAGGCGCGAGTGAGGGCCAGGGAATCGCAGGTCGAGTTCCTGGCGATGGAGACGAGCAGTCAGGGGATTCCAGCTCCTCCGGAGGATTTTCGGTGCCCGATATCGCTGGAGGTGATGGCCGAGCCGGTGATCTTGTGGACGGGGCAGACGTATGATCGGCAGTCGATCCAGCGATGGCTCGACTCCGGCCACACGACGTGCCCCAAGACGAAGCAGGAGCTCCACGACGACACACGCCTCATTCCCAACTACGCGCTGCGGAGCTTGATCCAGAGCTGGGCGGCGGCGAATTCGGTGGAGCTCGCCAGTGGCGGCGGCGGGGGTGGCGGCGGTAGCAAGAGCAAGAAGAGCAGCATTTGCAGCAGCGATTCCTCCTCCAATCGCGCAAGGAAGGAGGCCGTGGAGGCGCTGGTCAGGGGGATCCTGGCCGCCAATCCCGCGTCCTTGATCCGGGACTCGGTCCGCGAGCTCCGGATTCTGGCCAAGGAGAGCAGGACCCAGCGCGCGATGATCTGCGAGGCCGGCGGCGTCGCCAAGCTCCTCGACCTCCTCCTCGGCAAATCCCGGCCAGCCTTTCCCGACCTCCAGAACGAGATTGAGGAGAACGCGGTGGTGGCGCTCCTCAATCTCTGCGCCGACGACGAGAACAAGGTCGGCCTCGTCGCCGAGGGCGCGGTGGACGCCATCCTCCACATCCTCTCGCGCCACCACCACCAGGCATCCATCGACACCAGGGCCAGCGCCGCGCTCGCAATCACCAGCCTCGCCATGGTGGACGTGAACAAGGCTATCATTGGGCGGCACCCGGGCGCAATGCCGGGCCTGGTCCGGCTGCTTAGCTCGGGCAGTCCGCGCGGTAAGAAGGACGCGGCCATCGCGCTCTACAGCCTGTGCATGCTGCCCGACAACCGGCGCCGCGCGGTATCCGCCGGCGTCGTGTCCGTGCTGCTGACGGCAGTCGAGAGCGACGCGCGGTACTGCGCGGCACACCTTGCGGCACCGCCCGAGGGCGAGGCCGTGCTGGCGCTGCTCGACGTGCTTGCCACGTGTCCGGAAGGGAGGGCGGAGATGAGGCTCCGGCGGGGCGTGGTGCCCGCGTTGGTGAGGGTGATAGGCGCCGCTGGTGACTCGGCGGTACCACTGAGGGCGCGGGAGAGCTGCGCCGCCGTGCTGTATGCCGTGTGCTGCGAGGACGCTACGTGGACGGCCATTGCGCGCGACGCCGGGGCCGCCGCGGTGGCGGGGGAGATGGCGCGCGGACTGAATGGGGAGTGCCGCGCGGCGCGAAAGGCCGCCAGCCTCGTCCAGCTGCTCAGTGCATAGTGAGCGATCTTCTTCCTCCTATCTTAGTCATAGCTAAATTATTTTTGTTGTAACACCATAACTTCTCTTGTTATATAGCCAATGTATGTTGTAAAATGGCCAAAGATCTTGTTTACTCCTGTTTCTTTCGTCTTGGAAGATTTGGATTATCAATCGCCACCGCCCCGGATGGTAGTGTTCTTGACAATCTGGAGAAAAGAATTACACGTCAATACGTATCTATTGTCGACAAGAAATCTAGTCATGCAAAAACATTGGCATCCGAAGAAGAAGAAGAGATTGCGTAGCGTACCTGTCGGAGCATGTAGTTTTCTCTTTGAAGCGTCGCGTTTTTCTCCTCCAGCTCAGCGTTTCTAGTTTCCAGATCCTTGGCCTTTTGCTCCAGCTCGACCAAGTAAGCCTTTTTGCGCTCTCGGGCCTGTTGTGCCGACACGCGATTCCTCAGCAACCTGTTCAAACCACCAGAAAAAAAAGAAAAAAAAAAAGAGATATTTTTCTTAATATGGACATTTCTGGAACTTCTAAAAAGGAAAATTACCTCTTTAGTCGCTTGCCTTCCTTGTCATTGGAAGAGCCTCCGGATCGCCTTCTCGACGACGAGCTTCCACCGACAAGCTTCTGAGAGCGACCTTTGCTGCTCTTCTCTGGCAGCTCGGGCACTCGTCTGATGTCCGAGTCGCTATCGTTGCCTTCGTCTGCAATATTCAATCGATCGCGAGTAAACAAGCGAGCAACAGGAGAAAGAAAACGAAAGACCAACAGTCACGCACCGTCTTTCTTCATATCCGATGAGCCGGAGATGTTCGAAACAGAGGGCCTGTCTGATCCATGCCTCGATGACGAATTCGTCCTGTTGGACTCGCTCGTCCAATTCCAGGTGATGCTGTTGGTGGCGCTGTTTGGTGGCTCCAAAGGTTGGATTTTTCCGTCGATGACGGGCTTCCAAGCCCCTGCAAACGACTTGCAGCCGAAATTCGCAATGCTGGCCGCCGCCTGGCTCTCGTATCCAACAGACTCGATATCACACTCAGCTGAAGAAACCAAAACACGGAAGAAGAGCTCTCATCAGGATCAAGAAACGAATAAAAAAATCTAAACTTCTACTCACCTTTGAGGCTGCTCAAATCATCCACGACCTCGGCATTCTCCGCTGCTTCACCGCCAATCGAGCCTTTCTTCCGCGACAAATTCTCCACCCTGCCGGGATTGAAACTCGCAACCGGCCTCTTCACCGCGGACGCCGATCGCATGACTGAATAGATACTCCTCACACCCCCGAGTCACCGCATTGCGATGGAACCAAAATTCACCGCCTCCCCCAAGCACTAGCTCGATCCGGACACCGAAAGCTCTTGGACCGCTTTCAGCTTCTCCGCCAAGAGAGAAAGATATTTCACGTGACTATAAGCTGTCTTTCACCGGCGGCCCCGGTTCCACCCGGTCACCCGCGACTGCGTCGAACTCACCCACGCGGCAGCAACCGGCCGGCACCGGCCGAGACGGTGAAGATCACAGAACCGGCCACGTCGCGCGGCCAATCTAAACCACGCACGTATAGAGAGACCACGTAGCCGGCCAGCCCACCGTCGGATCCCCCGGAGCTCGACGGCCCGATGCCGTCCACGAGCTCGAGGACCATCTTTTCATTTCCTTCGCTCGCAGCGCCAAAGCTCTAGACGGTTTTGCTGTCGCCATCCTCAAACACGAAGAGATCGTCACTGCGGAAAGCCGACTCGTCTAAAGTTGTGCTCGCCGATGCATTTGCCCGCGCTGATAGTGCTGTTGCCACTCAAAAGAATCTCGTCCTTTTCCTCCTTTACTTTGTGTCGCCAAAAACTTCGCCGCCCACTGTACCAGATGATCTTTCGCTGCGAAGAGAGTGGCCAGACTTCTCCTTGCCGATGATTAGCTAGTCGCTGTTCTTTGTTCTTGTCCTTCCCGTACTACGGCAGAAGCAATCCGGTAACGGTAGATTTCTCCCGGTGAAGAGGCTTGAGCTGTGAACTTCCCACATTCGCTGAGCGAGCTCGGCACCGCTAAGTCCCGACGATACTGAGGTTGCGAAAGCTTGCCTGTTGAGTACCAGCGTCTTGCCACTGCCGTGCATTGCTCGCATTGCCACCACCATCTTGTCCATGTTTCCGAAGTAAGTAGCCACGTAAATGTCGCTGTGGACGGCTACGTAGTAGTCCACTGCCGCTTTGCTGTTGCCGTGCAAGCCTTTCAGGGCGTCGGGGCCGAGGATGGCGAGCTTCCGATATATGTTGGGGTATACTCTGTAAAAGGCCGTCTCCTCGAGGAGGCCGGAGCCGGAGGCGAGATAGATTGGCATGGTGGTGGGAACCCTGAGTGCCTGGAGGACGAACGCAGCTTCTCCGGGAGTAAGCGGACACTTTCCCCTGTTTCTCCACGATTCCGCGAGGCTGCCGGTGAAAGGTGCTTTGTTGTCGCGAGCGGCTTCGATGGCGTCTAGCGAGGCCTTCGAGAGGTTGGAATACGTGCACCTGCTGTACGCGATCATGTCCGGCTCAAATCTCAAATGGAGTGCTAGAAACGGACGGGGAATCGCGTCCAAGACCGTTTGAGCTGTGTTCTCAAGACGCTGCACGAGACGGAGAGCTTTATAGCAAGCTTGACACCGTGACGCTTTGGCCCATAGTGGATACCTGCATGCATATACGGGAAGCAGTTGAAGCCTCTCGAGAAGAAATAAAAGAGAAAACCACTCACCTGTCCGATCTTTGGCTTGCCGCGGGTCGAATGATTACTACTTTCTCTTTGAGTAACACGGGCAAAACAGCCTCAACGTAATCAAAGAGCTTCTTTTTCTGGCAGTCGATCAGCACCGGTTTCTTGGAAGCGTAAGAGGGAGGAAGCTC
The DNA here is from genome assembly GCF_000143415.4 of Selaginella moellendorffii. Taxonomy (NCBI): domain Eukaryota; kingdom Viridiplantae; phylum Streptophyta; class Lycopodiopsida; order Selaginellales; family Selaginellaceae; genus Selaginella; species Selaginella moellendorffii. The sequence continues at coordinate 1,875,539 of NW_003314274.1, forward strand.
CTTTACAAAGCGAACGTAACCCTTCATAGTTTCGATAAAAAAATCCGCATCGAAAATGTCTGAAAAGCCACTAAACCATCACACAGTCAGAGATTGATTGTCTGAAAGAGAGAAACTCTAGAAAAACTATGAGTCTTCGTTGCTTTGAGTAGCATACACACCTTGAATCGTTCCAATACGGAGTTCCTTCAAATTGAGGTAGCAGCAGTGTCGCGTTTAGAAGACGCGCAACTCCAACACCATCACAAAACTGCACGAAACTCGTGAGCTCTCAACACGCATTGAAACTGTGACACTTACATCCCTTCGCATTTGATTGAGGCCCCCATTGCAATCCACAATAATGTAGCCATTGCTCACACCGGGAAGAGCTGCAAGAAAAATCCATCCATTCAACCAAACTTGCACAATCTCACAATCCTACCATGCTGCCGATCATTCCACCACGAGCATTGTTCGAAATCACGCCTAGCTCTCGGATCACTCCACCAGATCTGATTGTAGGACACTCCGCTGACAAGCAAGAGATCAAAAGATTTCTCCCTCACGAAGAATGCGCATTTCACTTACATCCTGGATCTCGGAAGCGATCGCAGCGAAGCGATCAAGACGAGCAGCGAGAAGAATCCCGCCACGAGCAGCCCTCGCTTCATTGGAGAAATGGTAAATAGTTTTAGGGCTTACAATAAAGTATAGAACTCGAATCGAACACACGAAGGCATTTCGGCCGGACAGGATCGACGGCTGAGAAAAACGCAATGACATAGCAGGCAGATCCTAGCCGTTGGACGCTGACGGGTTTGGTTGACGGCTGGCCTTTGCATTTTGACGGGCAAGCGGCCAGTAGAAGAAACACACGACTGGAAGAAAAGGAGCTCCATTTCCCAAGGATCATATGGCCGGGCAGCGATCCAGGTAACAGATCACGCTCGGCGGCGCCGGGGGCGGGGCTAGGGCGCTGATCCAGCGCTGCGTTCGCTCGATCTGACGCTTTAGGGTAGGAAATCATGGCGGAGAGCAGGAATTCGACGATCCAGTGGAATGCCAGCGTCGTAATCCTTCGCACCAGGTTGAAGTGAGCCATGGAATCACGGCCGCGAGCGTTGGAATGGCTGCCGTGATGCCCTCTATGGCGATCGCGCTTCAAGACGCCCCTGCCAGAGCTTCCGCGATGTCGGCAAGATCTAACAAAAAGCAAGATTTGCACGCCGCCGGGAGGCGCCGGGTGAGTGATTCCTCCAAATTTCTTGCGGAAGTTTTGATCTTTGTTTCTTCTCTCAGCTTGAGCAATTCAAGAAGAACAAGCGTGAGAAAGCTACCAAGCAAGCTTCTGAAGAACAGCCTTCCACTTTCGAAGCTCTAGAACCGGTCGATTCAAATGGGGATATCTACACCGCGGCTTTTCCACCGGCGGCTGGCCAGGATCAACACTCTCAGATTTTTCCGAGCGTCCAAACGGATTTTCCGAGCGTTCTTCCTCCAGATCAATTCGAGCCACCTCCAGCTGAGAACTCCGACCCACCGAGCTATGCCACCACCTTTGGGAATTCCAACTTCCACTCCACTGACCTTGTACACTCGATCGTGGATGCTCGACACGCCACCATCGACCAACTTCCACACCCAACGACCGATCCTCTCCCACACTCCACCATTGCTCTTCCACTGGAGGGTGAAGAAGACTCGAGGTATAAGAAAACTTTTTCCGGTGACCACTTGGGAAAGGAAAAGCCGGGAACGAACATTGCCGGGAGTGAACAACGGCCAGCAACTCTATTCCAACCGTCGTCAAATTTTGCCGCTGCGAAACAAAAGCCACCTCGTTCGCACTCCTCGGACTCTCTCTTTCGACCTCTTCGTGCTGCTGTGCCCGAAGTAACGAATGGTGATGCGGCTGTCAAGTCCACGCCAGTGACAAGACATCACATAGACGAGCCACGGTACGAGGCACAGAGACCACTAGCGCCTTTTGCGAATGATGAGACACCTTTGAGTTCCTCCCGCAAAGATGACTTCGCTGCATTGGAACAGGTAAGAGATATGGTTCTTCCGCGATTGCTATTGACTGAAATGCATTTTTTTTACAGCACATTGAGGACTTGACGCAGGAGAAGTTTTCTTTGCTACGCGGTCTAGACAAGGCTAAGGCGTTGGTGGAGACACTGACTCAAGCCAACTCTGCTCTCACGGAGGATTATAATCAGCAGGTTGTTTCAATCATCCTCAAACAGCTATTCTTGATTTTATCTTGCTGCATCGAGATCAGCTGTTTGCTATCCAGTGTGATAATAGTGTCGGTTCAGTGCTTTGCAGGGTGCCAAAGTAAACGAATTGAAAGATGAACTTGCAAGATTTCAGCAAGAGTTTCGCTCGCAAGAGGTATGCATGCACCGAACACATGTGAGCAAAGTTACACACCCTGTGTTATTGTTGCAGGCCGTGCTTAAAAATCTAAAGGCGGAGAGGGACAGAGCAGTTCAGGAGAGCACCTCAGCAATTGAACGTTCTCGAGGTTTCGCTGCAGAGATTGTTGGCCTTGAAGAGAAGGTCAGCTCGTTTACATGTTTCATTTGGATTCTGATCGTCAGTCATCTTGTTGTACAGATTTTGAAAACTCGATCGCAAGAGCTAAAGTCGCAAAAAGAAGTCCAGTCTTTACGTGCGGAAGTTGAATCATGCAGGTCAGCTTTGCAATTGCATTTCAGTTCCTTTGTTTTGATCAAAATACTCTAATTTTTGCAGAAGGCAGATTCTATCAATAGAAAAGGATCGCCTTAATGCCATTTCTTTGAATGACGCATTGCAGGAAGGTTTGTCTCGATCACGTGTTACTTGTGTGATGGCTGACTGGCTATATTTCAGAAAAGAAGCTCCTGCTGTCTCGCATTCGTGAAGCGGCAGATAAAACGTATCCTATCAAGTCAGCATCCACAGAAGACGCTTCAACCTCAACCGACGATCTCGGTAATTATTTCTGCAAGATTTGGCTAGTATATTGTCTCCGATTGTTTCTTTTTGCAGTTATAGAGCGCGAGCCTCAGGCATCGGATTCAGATCAAGAGCCGTCCGTCTTCGCGTATCCAACCTCACTGCCTGAAGACCAGTTGGGAATTATAGAAAGTATCAATGCTCTAGTAACAGAGGTACGCCAAAAAGATTTCTCCTCGCTGGTAAAACATGGTTTCTTTTTCTTTTTAATAGTTGGGAGAAGAAAAGGAGGCACTCTTAAGATTACTCAGGAATGAATCGAATGCGGTCACTCAACTAAAGGTGTAACTAGTGGATACTGTTTCTTGCTGTCTAATCAAAATCGGTGCTGGTGCTGCAGGTTGAGAACGCCGAGTTGATGCAAAAATTAGAGAGCCAAACGCAGCAACTGGAGCTCGCAGTGGCCCAAAGCATGGCTCGCTCTGCACCTTTGGTGTCGCCTATAGCTTCTCACCAAAGTAACGAGGAACTGGATTACATTGACGAGGGAGACGAGGTGAGAGCTTTACACACACAAAGTTCATCTTCTAAAGTCTCTCTTTTTGTTTTGTTTCCTCCCCTATTTCCCCAGGTTGTTGATCGTGTACTGGGCTGGATAATGAAACTTTTCCCGGGCTCTGGCTCCTCTAGGCGTGGCGGAAGCAAGCATTTGTGAAGAGAGCTAAGTTGATTCTTTCCAATAATTTGATTGGTTTTGCGTCCAGATAATAAACTGGAAACTAGTTTCTATTATCTCTTCAGGAAATCAAGCGTTTTTAAGAGGTACGATTTAAGAGAACTCAAGATAACATGATCTATAGATTGCTTGAAGTTTCCAGTGAAAACCCAATACCTCCACCCGTACCATCCACTGGTTTTGAAGGAAGCGAACCCATTGAAAGATACAACTTGAAAGCACTGGAGGCTCTCTTCAAAGAAGCTTGTGCTTGGAGTTGGATCTTTGATTTCCCATTCTTGAAACTCCACATTGAGCCACCGAGCGATAGCGTTTTGTTTGTTTGGATCTCTACACTCTTGGATTTGTTGTGTGCCTCCTGGCTGGAAGTTGTAGTTAGCTGTTGTTATAGTCGTCTTGTTGATCATGCTCTTCATGTAAGTAATGCGTCACGGGACACCAAGAAGATGTTAGAACTATTGCAATCATTATAAGTATCTGAAATCTCTCCATGTTAAGAATCTATTCCAATCTTTAATTATTTATAGTCTTGAGTCTTTTCGTTTTAAACAGATTATCTATTTTCTTGTATAATCTTGAACGAAAACTTAAAAAGTGAAAAGGTGAAAAGTTTTACAATTCAATTTCTTTTCTAAGCAGTGCTACTTCTTTGGCTGCAGCTGTAAGTTCATACCTTCATAAAATCCTTCATTGTCTCCAGCTTTGAGTTCGTGTGAATTCTCAAACACTCCAGGAGCCAAACTCGCAGTTCACAGCCAACCTGAAGCACACTACAGAGAACTTATTTCCTCCAGAGATAAGTCTAATGGGCTTTGCCATACTTGGGGTACTACAAGGCCACCATCATCTTCTTGCTCACTCCCCACAAAATCCCTTTCTTCAGTGATACTTTGTGCTGTTTAAAACTTACATCTCCTTCTTAAACTACAAGAAGAGCCACTGGATTCACTAGAACCCCAACTGCACTAACTTACTTACACTTTACAAGAAAAACAAATACTCTAATTTCAGAACTAATATTAGACACTACAATAGTGCCCTTGCATTTGCATCAATAGCTACTAACATTGACACTTTAAGGGGTAACAGTCTTTACTACTTTAGAATTCATGGATAGATTTACCATAATATTATGTCATCACACTTTTCTGGTGATCAAAATCCATCTTATGGGCAACATTATATACCAGATATACAAGGAGCCACAAGTATAAAGCATCAAAACCCATTTAATACAAATTGTAAGTGAGATTTATTATTACATCTTGATATACTCTTCAGTCATATTAATCCATATGCACAGACTTATAGAATGATGTATGAAATGGAACGAAAAGAACTTTATAAAGTAGTAGTTACAGGCTGTCCTTTATGTGGTGTTTATATGTTATTAAGTAATGAAAAAATTGATAATCGATTCTATAATATACAGTAAAAAAATTATGTTGCTATTATTCTTGTTAATGACAATGGAAAACCCCCACATAGACATGAAATTTATATATATCCTATGGCAAATCTTTCTAGAAAGATTTTAACTCTTGATGTTTATCCTTTGATATTTCCTTTTAGTGATAAAGGATGGCACGCAAATATTTTGAATATATGATAACATTGAAGTACATTATTTCTATATTATACATATTGTTTATCTAAAAGAGACACATTGCAATTAGGTTTCAACCAAATCTTACATGCTGGTAAGCTTCCTCAACAATACAATGTTAATGCCTATATTAAAGTTGAGAGTAATAACTTATATTCTTATTATACCCACCAAAACAATTATGAATAGAAATGTATACTGGTCTTATGGATTATGGTGCAAATCATGCTTCAAATGAAAATATGAACCTTAGTAAGATTGTTATACTACCTTCAAATTTTGATGGTGGACCTGAGCAATGCAATAAAATTATCAAGATGTAATGACAATTGTTGTTCATTACTCAAAACTGGATATTTTTATTACTTTCACTTACAATGATAAATGGCCAGAAATTATAGAAAATTTATATCCAAATGAGGGCCCAAAAGACTGTCCTAATTTGGTAAACTAAAGAATTTTTGAATGACATAACAAAAAAGACATATATTTAGAAAATATATAGTATAGTGTATGTGTGTCTATATATATATATATATATATATATATATATATATATATATATATATATATAATTGAGTTCCAAAAAGGAGGTCTCTGATATTGTCATTTTCTAGGAATTTTAGCCCATGAAAATAAAATTAGACATCATGGTAAAATTAATCAATATATCATGGCTGGATTACTAGATCCTTAAACTCTAACTCTTTGAAATAGTTAAATTGCATTTGATTCATGGACCATATGGACTCTTTTATCCTAATAATTCTTGAAAGGTTTTCCAAAAAACTTTAATTATGAAACTATATTTTCTGTTAATGCATATCTAAATTATTATAAACCAGACAATGGATATATAATTTTTAAAAATGGTTGTCATATGGATTACCTTTGTAAAAATATAAATCTTATATAAATATTAAGATATGTACAACTATAAAAAGTATTAAATATCTATCTCAATATTTTTCCAAATGGTATGATTGTGTCATTATTGAAATTCATTCAGCAACTCAACAATATGATAATAGTTTATATTGGGATGAAGTTTCAAGGTTTTCAAATACTTATTATGTTTCTGCTCCAAAAGCTATATGGAGACTTTTTCAATTAAAAATGCTTCTCCGTTCAACACTAATAATCTGTTTTCTTATTTATCTAGAAAATATATAAAATATTTATTTTATCAAAGGTAATGAGCAAATTTCACTTTAAAGAGCTACTCAAAATAGTATTATGTTGACAAAATAGTTTGAATTAAATATATATAATCCAATTGCAAGATAATATACATATCCTGAATTCCTTTATATTATACATATAATAAACACACTCATCATTGGCAGATTAAACATCGACAAAATATTATCTCACAAATGTATTATGTGTCCCCATTTAATATTCAACTTTATCATTTATGCTTTATAATGCTTCACAGAAGAGGGGCTACTTTTGTTAATGATTTAAAATAATTTATAATACTTATTTCAAAACATTCCAATTTAATACATTCATTATGGGTCTTTTTGTAGATGATACAAAATAGGAAAAATATTTAAAAGATGCTTACTCTTTCAAAATGCCATTATAATTAAAAAATTATTTGTGTTTTAATGTGTCTTTTATAGTCTAAAATATCCTTATTCCTTATGGGAAAATTTAAAAAACTATTTTTCTAAATATTTTGTGTTAACAGATGCATTACTTTATTTTGAACATGCTTTATATGATATAAATAGCAAATTCAGTCTATATGGAAAATCCAATCAAACGTATTTATTTTCTTTATCTTTTATAAATTTTGATACAAATAGTTATATTAATTTGACACAATTTAATCATTATGTTTAAAAAAATTACTTCAATTTAATAATGAACAACAAGTTCTATATTATGATATCCTCAACACAATTAACAACCCAACCAAGAAAAATCTATATATTTTCATTGATGGTCCTACTGATACTGGTAAAACTTTCTCCTTAACACTCTTATATATACATTTTAACTTTTAAACAAAAATGTAATTAATATAGCCTAAACAAGTATTGCAAGCACTTTACTATATAATAGTTAAACATCACACATGACTTTCACACCTCATATGAAACTTCTACTTCTATATTTATCAACATTGTTTTTAGAATCTATTATATTACTTTACACATAAATAATAATGTCCTTTATTGTTGATTTTTTTTTCTCATCTTTATAGGATATTTTAAACCTCTATATTGTCTAATAGAGTCATACTTACCCCACTTAATAATAATAATATTCCCATTAATAATGCTATGGTTTCTTCTTTACTTAGTGATATATATATTCATAAAAGTGTTGATTTTGTTGATGCTAAACACTCAGAAGATTTTCCAGTTGAATTCCTAAATTCCATTATTTTTTGGTCTTCCACCATATAAACTCTTGCTTAAACAAGGTGTTATCCATATTCTATTAAGGAATATATATGCATTGGCTGGACTATGTCATGGTACATATCTCATACTTAAATATGCATTACCAACAGTTCTAGACTATGAAATTATATTAGGTTAATTCAAAAGTACATGATATTGTATCCCTCAAATCACAATCACACCTTCAAACATAGAAAATTCATTTAAAAATGTCCAGAAGGCAATTTCTAATGTGTTTAGGGCATTGCCAGTGTCAAGGCCAAACATTTGAGCAAGTTAGAATACATTTAACCATATCCAATTTTCACCCATAGCCAGCTTTATGTGGCTTTATCAAGATGCACTTCACGAATAAGACTAGGTAGTAAAGTCACTCCAAGGGTAATTATTCCCTTTGAGTCCTTTTACTTTCACCATCAACATACTATATAAGGAGGTTTTATATTAAATATTTTTACCTCCACTAATTTCTTGTTGAGTTTGATTCTTGCTCCATGTTTTCTAAAAGAAATTCTAAAATACTCTAATTCCAGTTCCAAAAATGGTCTTGAGAAGTTTGTATTATAACTATGACATTCAAAATAGTATTTACTAATAGGAAGCAAGTGCTATTTATATCATAGTTTATAGTTACTATATAAAGTATAGTTGTAGTAATTACATTATTTAATATATAGTTATAATGAGGAAATTTTTTTGAATATTAATTTATTAAAAAAGAATATTCATAGCATATTTAAAAAACTGTACTAATAATTTGCTATGTGTTGCAAGTAGCAACGGTTGGTTTGCTTAATAGTAGTGTTATTTCTACTTGTTAATCCAATTGATCAAATAAAGTTATTATAATTATAAGCATGTTTAAATACAAGATTAATTTTATTGCATATCAACCATTAAATGGTAAAATAAAAAAGCATGAGAATATTTTTCGCAATCAAAGTCCCCACCAATGCCAGAATATCTTCTCTTCACTCCATAATGACTCCTCCTGTGTGCCATCGTTGTCCCATTACCACAATGCTTAACAATCCAAGGATGTGCAAGCATGGCATCTAGAGTCACCCTCTTGCTCTGCTCCACAGCTAGCATTCCCTGGATGAGATCCTCTGCTTCACAAGACGCAAAACCACTCGGGAATGCTCTGGCTCTTAGAAAATCAAGTTCAACTCTCGATTGATACCCTCTCAGCAGCTCATACGCAACGACTCCCAGCCCCCACACATCCACGGCCACCATGTAATTCACTCATCCTTGGGCTCCATTACTCTTCACCATTACCACCTCGGGTGCCATGTACTTTGCTGTTCCACAATACTGCTGCATATCCCACTGCTTGTCCGTGGCCATGCCAAAATCTCCAATCACCACTTCATCCACTGCAGTGGCGTTGAGCCTCTCAAAAATGTTGTGAGGCTTGAGATCGCGGTCAACAACCCCTCTCGAGTGCATCCACTTGAGTGTCTCTGCTAGTGATTTAATAGTCTTGGCTGCTTCTTCCTCAGTCACTACCCCACCCTCGATCAATCACTCTGCCAAACTAGGGCTGCAAAGCTCCACCATGATGGTCCCATAGCACCTCCCGGCCTCTCTCTCCCTCACAAAATCCTCAAAGGCGACGACTATAGGGCAGACGTGAAGCTTGGACATGAGCCGAGCTTCATTCTCGGCATTCCACATCGATTCAATCAATTTCCCGCATACTTCTTGCCAGCCCTACGACGAGCACTCAACAAATAGACCTGCCCTTCGCTGCCAGATCCCAACTTCTCGCCCCGCCTGTACAGCTTGAGGAGCTCACCACAGTCGTCCTCCCCAAACTCGCACGCCACCATCGCTCGCCAATTTTTTGACACAGCTTCTCGCTAACGGGTACAAATCGACGGCTGGAATCGCGTTTGATCGACGGTGACGATCTTGTGAAAGACGGAAGCCCTAACCTGAATTTATTTCAGAACATTCGTTATTTGAATGACGCATGCATCCTGTGTTTTACACGCTAGTGGCTCCTGCCGGATCAATCGCCCTCAAAGCACCACCAACACGATCAGAGAGTTCACCACGTCTCCAATCAAAGGGCTGTAGCTTGGCTCTATAGAACAAGCGACCTACACACGGATCTTGCATTAGAATCATCAAGTCAGCCAGCACTGGCAACAAACAAACCAAAACCAAAAGAAGAAGAAAAGGAAGAGGAAGGGCACTTACTTGGAAGAGTTGCTTCAAGTTGACAGTATCCTTGAACGCAGCATCCACAATGAGGGTAAACCTGGTGCGGTCACTGAGATATATGGGTGCAAACAGCACCAATTGGTGGTGATCCTATCTATGCTCTCTTTCCCATGGGTAGAGCTTTGTTTGAAGATGCAGCAGGAATGCTTCCATTTATGGGAGCACTATTGATTCTCTCTGGACAAGGTTGCAATTTTTAAACTTTTCATTTTCGTCTTGGATTTGTAGAACTATTAGCTTGGCTCTATTTGCTTCAGGAGTGTCTTCGCAGCAAGGCATATCCATTGCTCACTGGCTGTGCACAGTTTCTCTTCAATTGGCTCACCGGAGATAACCACAGAATGCTCGTGACTAATCCCTCGACGTCTCCAGAGCATATGTTTATAGCGCCGGATGGAAAACAGGCATCAATGAGCTATACAAGCACTATGGACATGGCGAACGAAAAATTAAAAAGTGAAAGTTTTACGTGCTTTGAAATTCAATGAAAAGGACAAAATGTATGAAAGAAAACAAATTATTTTCTTTTCAAAGCGAGTATTTCTCAGAGTGTTAAACACTTCGCCCTTGATCGCGTCCTTCTTTCCTTCTTGAGCTTTTGTTGGAGGGAGCGTATCTGTGAGAATTCTCCCCGTGAATCTCCTTCTTCGAAAGCGAGCTACCAGGATCGACGAGCACTTTTTCCAGAATTGCCATAGCCATCCCTGCCAAGAGGCAAGACAAGATCTTAACAGGATGAAACTCAAAGAAAGTAAAAAAGAGCTCTGAACGAAAACTTGGGACCTGTGATTGTGGGGGGGGCCTGGGAGGGTGGAACTCCTTCAACCTGCAAAGCAAACACTTGCACACGGCTGTTAGTACCCGGCGGCCAGCGCCGCTTTATTTTGGCCCATGATCTGGGCCTTACCGCGCCAGAGCATGGACCGCATGCACAAAAACTAAAAAGAAAAAAGAAATCAATCAAGAGTTACCGAATGCAGCGGCTGTTTAGCGCACTGGATGAGGCTTTCGTCCTGACTGCTGTTGCCTTTGTTGTGTCGGGTGTCCCGAACACCTGCCAGAAGCGCAAAGTCTCGTCGCCAGCGGCCGATGCCACAGTATAACCATCGGGACTCTGCAAATACAAAGGTATGTCTCAAGCACTTTCCTAAGAAAGAAAGAAAAACTAGGGAGCAGACCTGTGCCATATGCAGGACCCTCGAGGTGTGCCCGGTCAGCTCCGCCATCTTCACCATCGACGGGTACTTCCAGAGAATGAGCTGGTTCTGGCTGAAGCCGTGAGAGCTCAGAAGCTCCCTCTCGTGCTTGCTCCACTGCAATGCGCACACCTGAGAGGCCGTGTCCACGCTTTGGATGCAAGCTCCAGTGTGCGTGTTCCAGAACTTGATGCACCGGTCCGCGGTACCTCCTCCGGAAGCCAAGAGATTGCTCTGGAAGGGACACCACGCCAGCGCTTTCACCGCTGCCTGATGCTCGTCGAGACGGTGGAGATAAGTGCTGTTTCCTCGTGAGGCGGCCGCGGCGGCATCCCAGACGTAGAGAAGGTTGTCGTTGCCACCGCTCGCTAGCTGCTGTCCGGAGGGTGACCACTTAAGACCGCAAACCTCCTGCTGGTGTGCCGCCATCTTGCCAGTGACATGCTCGCGAATCCTCACGTCGTGGTTGAAGATGACGTTGTCGCGACCGCCGGTGCTGAGGATGGGTCCGTTCCAAGCAAGACTTCCAACTCGGGCGGTATGAGCCTTGAGAGATCTCACCTGCATGAACAAACCGTTTGGTGAGTACAAATGCTTCCACTCTATACGTGAATCAATCACACGCAAGTAAAGAAGGCAAAGATCTACAGGAAACGAGCAACGAAAAGTACCTGGCGTAGAGAAAACGCATCCCAGAGTTGAACGTCCGCATTGTTTAACCCGACCGAGATGTGCTTGCCATCCGGCGCCCAGGAAACGCTGGTGACGGGACCATCATCCTCGCTTACTTGCATGAGCTCTTCGATACCACCGGTGGTAGCGTTCCAGAGATAGACAGTGTGTCCCAAAGCAACAGCGAGTATGTTGTTCGTTCCCCAGTCCAAAAGGTTGAGATAATAGTCGTCTAGAATCTCTGGCGCATCGAGAGTTCTCTCGGGAGCCTGGAAAGGGTAATTGGATCAGCGGAAAAAAAGAAACGATCGAACAAAGAAATCGATGGAAGCTTACCTGAGGGATCTGTCTAAACATCCTCCGGGGCTTGGACGCGCCTGGAGCAGTGTTCTCGGAGTAGAGCAGCCTCGATTCTCTCTCAAACCCCTCTGGTGGCGGCGGCGGCTTGCTCTTGAAGGCGAGGATCCGGCTCTTCTTCTGGAAAATATTGGCGTCGCGCAAGAGATTCTCGGCCAGTTGCTTCTTGTACTCTTCCTGGGAGCAGTCGGATCGAAGCGGCTGCTGCTGGAGCTGCGAATTCTCCTTTCCAAGAACAAGCATGTTGGCGACGTCGAAATTCATGGCGCTGCGATCCGGAATGAATCGATCGATCTGTGGCAGCTTCTTTGCGGGCGTTGCAGCCGGATCTTTGCCGCCGTTGGAGCTGATCAGGGCGGCCATTTTCCTGCAAAACAGAACACAACAAACCCTACCGACGAGAGAGGAGAGATCTAAGCTCTACAAGAATGCACGCAATCAAACCAATCGAAACACTGGCCGATGAATCGCTTTGCGTCTTCCCGAGATCGCTGGACAATCACTTGCTTTGAGTCGCTTCGAGAGTGATTTTAGGGCTCTTCACAGCGGATGTATACAAAAGCTCCAACGGCACAATTTTCTGGCGGCGATCATCGCAACCGTGAGACATCTCTACGCTCATCACAGCCGTCTATTTAGATCTTACAAACAACAAAGGGTCAAACTGTTCTAGGGCACCAGAGAAACAGCCTGTTTAAAGGCAATTAAAGGCAATCCTATAATTGCCTTTATAGGATTCGAGGCCAATTATTCTTAAGCATATGAAGGCGCAGGATTAGCCCTTTCCAGTGGGCGAAGAATATGATAGCTACGGTCACACCTCTTGAGTTCGTCTCCTATGATTCCCGCATCAAAGTCAACCCGTTGACCAAGCTCTTTGTCATGCTTGACGAGCCTGATGTGAAGCCTGGCACGTCATGGCTGGGTCTCGGATCGTCTACCTTTTCTTGTCCAAAGGGGAGTTGCCAATCGAGGACAAAGGGTATTCTCTTAACGTGGAAGGCGTGTAATGTATAATCCATTGCACGTCCAGGTTACAAGTCCCAGGATTGTGCTTGCCGAAGGTGGGCTGTATGTTCTCATGTACTTCTGTGGTCCTGGTAGTAGTGTCATGATGGTGTATGACATTGACAAATGCTATTGCTTCTGTCAAAAACTTTAGATAAACTAAGGAATAAATAGAAATCAATTTACTAGTTTGGAATGGTACTGAATAGAGGATAGTACACAGATAAAGTTATCGATTAATCAATCAGGGAGTATTGAAATAAAGCCAAGACCTTAATACAGCTTTCCAGTAGTGGTGACCTTTCCTCTGAATAGAGCAATAGTAAGAGAATTCTAGAACTAGAGCTCTAAAACGTGCATAGGCCTAGATGTTAAACACGTCAAATGAAGATCATAAGTATATTTTAGAATATTTTTCAATCCAACGGTTGTGATTTTCTGTTCTTAAACTTTTCTCTCACGTTTTTTATCACTAATGTTTAAATTAATAAAAAACAGTAAGATAGCAAAGTCTTGTGAAAGATAGTTTAATGGTGGTTCAACTCATAAACATTGCAGTTTTAGCACTACAGAATCTTTGCTTCATGACTTCTAGAGGCTGTGATGCTTCTGGAAGTCGGGGTTCATGGCTTGTATGGCTTGGTGCACCCCTAGCATCAGGTTGGCTGCGGAAGCCTCACAGTTTGATCACATTGGCTCGCTCAAGGATCACTTCCGCAGTCTTACTCCTGCACTAGCTTCATCTTCGAAGTTATTAATTTGTGTGGATGTTTTAGAAGTTGCCAAAGATCCTGGAGTCATTGAGGTTTGTGGTCCCAACTAAGGATGTGTATGGCTTGGTTTAGGTTTTTCCTCCCTTCTTATATTTTCTTTTTTATTTTTATCATTCTCTTTATTATTATGGCTAGATTGAAATATATAAATCATGTCAAGATAGTATTCTTACTTTTTCTGATCTTATTGTGAGAACTAATAATATACTAGAACAATATTTAATTTATAGTAATGAAGTGTCATCCCTAGGTGGCATGCAAATCCAAATAAGCAAATGAGGCCCACCCTAAATAAAGGGGGGTTCTGAATTGTGCATTCTACCCCTCCATTCGTCAATTTTTCATGGATTCCAAACTTTCTTATGGTGCTCCAGATCCTTCATCATCGTTGTCAAAACCTGGGAGGAGGATAACAAACATATGACAAGAAGATGTATGACAAGAAGATGTGCAAGTACCAATCTAACTTAGGAAATGGTTGCCGCAGATTATACAACTCAAGGTCCAGTGCAACCACTCACATAGCAGTGTAAAGAATTTCAAACATAAAAAAAATGCCAAGGTTAGGTTAAAAATCATTAAGAAAAACCTGATACTTCTGCTTAAAATGTTGATCATAAATATTAGAATCCCAGGTAGTTAGAGCACCTTGTCCTCAGCTTTAGTAGTCTTCGTTCTTTAGCTTCATCCTTCAGCCAGACATAGATTCACTCTTCTGATCACTTGGGAATGTATAGGTTCTTCCTTGCTCTTTGTTTTTTCTTCACTCACATGCCTTGTGTTTTACAAGCTCACTCAAGCATTCATGATTGCATGCATCTTGGATTGTTGTGAGCTTCATAGCTGATCCTGCTAGATGGCAAGTCTCCCATTACTGAAGGAGTCAATATTAATCTAAGTATACACTCTTATTAATGGTCTACATTCCAATTTCAATGATTTAGATTGATATCAGGCTATTATTTCATTCCTTAAGGTGCTAATAATTATTATTATGTTAAAAATATTTTAAAATATATCAAACTTATAGATATAATTGACTATATTTAACTCTATATAAATGGATGTGGATATAATTATTTTTAGTTTTTTAAATAATATAATTATTAGAGTTTTATATAATAAAATTATAATTAATAATAATTAATATAGAGCTATCATATTAAGAAAAAATATTATCCATTGATTTATCTAGTCCATTTATTTAGAGAATTATAGCCATTTTATTATTTTAAAAATATTTAAAGATAATTTTTGTTCATAGGTTAAATTTTATATATTTATATATTTATGGATATATATCTATATATTTTAGACCATTTCCCAATTTTTTTTCTTTAGTTACTTACATAGATGCCCATTCATATATGTAGTAGATTTGAAATAGAATCCTAAAATATTCTTTATATTTCCTTATACTATATATATATATAGCATGAAGTACACCTCAAACCTTTGGTTATGGGTAAATTGCTTTTCAATGCTCAATATTAAAAGGGGGTTGACGTCATGTATTCATTATTTTTTATATATTTATAGAGAGTGTATTCACTACTATTGGCTATGATATGAATTAAACCTGGAACTTAAGAGCTACTATACAAATAGATGGGCATGAACCTATATAGAGATTAGGTTTTTAGATTTTTATGGTCCAACCTATTAGATTAATTGACTATAGTTAAGCCCTTAATTTTAAATTGGACAAATTTAAAGAGTTTACACAAAAAGTGTAACATATATTATCTTGTAGTTAACCGAAATAGTGGCAGTTGCTTTTAGTGGATGTATCAATATATATAATTTCAATTTTAGAGGTAGAAATATACCTTGCTTAATGTTATATTATATTTTAAGTAGCTATTAATAAATGGGAATCAAACCCATGTTATTTTCTCTAATACTATATATAGTGTATAATGCACTTTATTTTTTTCTTCTTAAGCCAACTAGAAAAGGGGCAATTGATTGATGAAACAACTTTAAGTGGTTATTTTATCCTCATTTTCCTCTAATGTATCAAAGATCAATGATAATAGTATATTCGAATCTCATCCCATAATTAAAGGTTTTAAACTAATATAAGTATGTATATTTTTGTATTCCTATATTGATGGAGATGAGGGACACCTTTAACAGTCTTTGAGAAGCATTTGCATTTGTATGCATGTCTTGGGATTCCTATCAAAAAATTTACTAAATGAGAGGTTTGGTAATAGGACCAAAAAAAGTTAAATCAACTATCAATTGGGTACATAGCATTAAATAATTATAATAATTGTTACTTTATAGAAAAAAGGAGGATGCTACTACAAAAGAGGAGTCTATTATCAATCATGAATGCCAAAGAAGATAAAGAAGAGAAAAAATAGCTTATATGCTATCATTTTGGGAATCAAAATATTGCAAGGTATCTTAGTTATCTCCATAATAATAATGATCTAAAGAATAAATTTGAAAAACAAAAAGAGTAAAGAAAAATAAAACACAAAAAATGTGACTGAAAGGGTTTAAAGATAAGGCTTCTTTTCCAATCTTGGGATGGTGAATATACTATTTATAAATACAAATAAATAGTGAATACATGATATCATCCCCTCTTTAATACCGAGCACTGAGTGGCAACTGAAGTGGTGTAGGAAAAATGTTAAATGAATAAATACTGAACACTAAGTGGCAATTGAAATGGTGTAGGACTAGGTTTAGATAAATGAAATTCACAACCAATTTAGAAGCATCAAAAGTAAACTTTCAACTGGCGTAGGATTAAGCTTGAGTAGATATCACCAATAGTAATTTACAACCAACTTGGATGCATGAAAAACAAACTCTCAAATACAATTGCTAAAAACATACCCAAGATAGTCCACTTTTATTCATTTACATGATACCATAGTTCAACTTAACATATAGTTTATTCATCCAAAGGGTATTTAGCCACATGTAAAGTTTCAAAATTATTTTCCAAAGTTATAGTAGAAAATGTTAATATAATAGTTTAAACTAGCAACAAAGTTAATAATTCTAGTGGTTGGGTGAGCCTTGTAGGAAAAAGGCATTTGGAAGTGGCTTCTATCCCATTCCAAACATTGATAATCTGTTATCATTAATAATTAACTATCTTTTCTTTTATACTATAATAAAGATTATATAATTGGCTGTTTTTGGGAACTCATAATCCATTCTAGTTATAAACCAAATAATGAATATTTTTTTTAATTTTTCCATTCACCACCTCCAAGTAATGCATCCCTTTGTGAGACATAAATCCTTAAGCCCCAAAGTGGAGTTGAGAGGGTGCCATATGATAGTGGCCGAAGTGGAAGCCAAATGAGCAAAACATATTTAGACTAAAAGATTTAACTTGAAAAGTCAAAAGTAGAAGTGAAACTCCCAATGAAGTGCTTGAGAAATGAGTATGAAGCAATCAATAAATGAACTTCCAGAAAAAAGGACATAAGAGGACCAATATATAACATGTGAAAGTGT
>NW_003314274.1:1893052-1937543 GCF_000143415.4 Selaginella moellendorffii
GAAAGAGTTTGAGATGGCTTCCGAGTTGGAGTCTAAGAAGGAGTTCGAGATGGAGTCCAAGGAGGAGTTTGAAATGGAGTCCGAGGTCTAATCTAAGATGGGAACCAAGACCAGATCCGAGATCAAGGCCAAGACCAAGACCGAGATTGAGACCAAGACTGAGACCAAAATTGAGATTGAGACCGAGACCAAGATTGAGACTAAATCTAAATCCGAATTTGAATCCAAGTCCAAATTTGAGTTTGAGTCTGAATCTGAGTTTGAATCCGACTCCAAGGGTGAAAGCCCAAAATGATGTCTCATAGACCCTAGGAGGTTTGGTGAGCTCTAAAAGGATAGTAGGGGGAGGACTCTAGTGGAACCAATTTGGTTAGGGAAAGCTAATATGACCAAGGAAGTTATACCCATGTGGTGGGTGATGATATAACCATTGAGGAGTTTAAGGTTAAAGTGAACATAGACAAACAAATAAAATAACTTAGTAAAATGTTCAAAAGCCAACTTTAGCTCCCTTGGGAGATCAAATGGTCAATACTCCCAATCGAAGTGTGGGTGGCATTATTTACTGGGATATCTAGCATGGCTCATTAGAACCTTGCTCTAGCCACATAGTTAGGGCACCTAAAGGTGGAAGGTGGGGAGAGTACCCATGAAGTTTGCATAGGGCTATGGTATTTCAAAATATCATCCCAAAATTTTAGACTATGGAAAGGAAGAGGAGCAATCCTCTTGCATAGTGACCAAGGGCTTGGTCATGTGGTGAGGAAGTCCCAAAGGTCAATAGGACTTAGTGGTTGGGCCTTCAAGCCTTGACTTAGTGGCGGTGTTAATAAGCACTACCATGGACAAAATAGAATTTAGAGAGGACTAATGGAGGGATATTAAGGAAAGGTGTTCCCTATGTCTTCGGGCATCCTAAGGGTGCTAGGGTGTAGTCAAAGGATGACAATTCATAGACGGATGGCCCAATCTTTGAGAGACAAGTCTGTGGTATGGGTGGTCTTGGACTACCAATGAAACAAAGGTGAATGGACATAGCCTTAGTGTAATAAGTTGATATGTTAATTGTATCATTGACTGTCTGTGTCGGGATCAGACACATGGAGTACTTGATCAATGCAAAGGCTAAGTGGCATAGATGCCATTTACGGGGCTGTCAAGTCCCCAAGTAGGGAATAAGTGTAAGTGACTAAATTTTCTATTTTAATTTAGCCATACCTCTAGCCACTTAGAGGAGTCTCACTCACAACCTTCATAAATTTTATTTTGGACTTAGGGATTTGCTAACTCTAAGAATGACATCTATGCCACTCAATTTTTGCACTTGGTCCAAGTGCTCCACATATTTGATCCCATGACCGACACCCAAAAGTACCACCAACATATTAGCATGTTATGCTAAGCCTATAGCTATTCACATTTGTCACACTAGTGATCCAACACCTACATCACAGTCCTATCTCTCAAAGACTGAGCTATCCATCTATGGATGATCATCCTAGATCCATTTTTTAGCATCCTTAAGATGCCTATAGATATGGGGAATAGCCTTCTCTAATCTAACTTTTTTGGTCCCCACCAAATCCCTTTCCATCCACGGTTGTGTTCACTATTGCCATTACAAGCCCAACCACTATATCCCACTGACCTTTAGGACCTCCTCACCATGTGACCATATCCTTGGTCTCTACACTAGAGGATTATGTAAGCCACAAATTTTTTCTTTCCAACTTGCTAACTTACCTCGTCTATCTAACCAACACCGCCTTGGCCTTAGCTAAGTTCCCTCGTCAAGGTTCTGGCCTATTGTACTAGCTCTTACTTAGTTCTACTTAATTTCAGCTATTCACTGCATGAGCAATGGAGCATTAGCCATCCATCCACGGATTCCCAAACTCTCCCAATCCCACTCCCTAGGTTAGACTAAACTTAAGATTCAACTACACTCCCCGCAGGCACAAGCAGCCAAGCACACTAAACCTCCAGGTTCCTAATACCCCTTGGTCCAACAAGACTTGATTATGGGACCATTTAAATCCCAAGCCTTAGGTGCAACACTTGCTTTGGAATGTTAGGGGGAAACACCGTGGCTTAACGGCTTGGTATGGGTACCCCTACTCCCCCACTTCCATCATAAAGGGAAGGCCCAAACCCTTAAGAAGGGTGAGGACCAATGAGCCGCAAGGTACTTAAGTGGGGCACCACTCCACATGAACCGGGAGCACCACAGTTGGTTTCCCTTCTGGGAGTGGGAGTTGCTCTTGAGCACTTTCTTGGGTGGCCCCTCCGGCACCACCCGAGTCCATGCTCATTCCCACCCAAGGCCCCTCGGCCTCAATCTCAACCTCAAGTTAGTTTGGAAGTACCACTGGAGAGTTCCTTCAAGACTGATTCTTAGACCTCACTATCCCTACTATATTTTTGGAACCCCCTGCAGCACCACCCCCCCCAGGACCTCACTATCCCTACTATATTTTTGGAACCCTCTGCTCCTGTTCTTTTCCACTGTCCAGAACTTTGAAACAACATTTCAGAACACCGTGCCTTACATGAGCCTCATGGGTACTCTCCCCACCTTCTGCCTTTGGGTGCCCTAGCCATGAGGCTAGAGTGAGGTTCCCATTGAGCCACACTAGGTATCCAAGTAGGTAGTGCCACCCATACTTGGATTAAGAGCATTGACCATTCAATCTTCTGGGGGAACTAGAGCTGACTCTTAAACACTTCACCAAACTACCCTACTTGTCAGTTCATATTCACTTTAGTTTTCAACTCCTTAGTGGATATATTATCATCCAACACATAAATATAGCCTTTCTGGGTCATATTGGCCTTTTTTGGCCAAACTAGTTCTATTAAAGTCCAACCCCCACACTCTCCCTACCTATACTTTTGGAACCACCTTGCACCCACCCCCCCCCACTCATTCCTTGAGCCTTTTGTTGAGAGTTCCACTCCTATTCTTGACTTTTCAAGTCGAAGCTTTTAGTCCAAATGTGTTATGTTTATTTGGGTTTTTGCTTCGGCTACTATCACGTGGCACCCTTTTGGCTCCACTTTGGGCTCTTGTGTGCATTGAGAATGGCCTCAATTTCATATTCCTCTTCCTCTTGGATAACCTTAGATAAAGGTCTTACTTAGTCCTTGTAAAGCGGATCCTCAAAGTACGGCTTGAATAAGTTCACATGGAACATAGGGTGCATCTTCTCCATCTCTCGAGGAAGTCGAAGGTGATAAGCCACTTTACCAATTCATGCCTCAATCTCGTAAGCCCTATGAACCTACTTAAGGAGCTCAAAATCAATTCATTTCTAGGAATACATGCATTTTTACCTTTGGGTCAGCTTTCGGCTGATCCCACTTGGTAGCCTTAAGTTCTTGGTGTTCAGCCACACCTTCTCCCTAGGTTGGAACTTTACATCCCAGTGTTTCTAGTTCGCATATTTGGTTTGCTTTTGTTGAGCCTGTTCCAAGGAATCCCTCACTAAATTCCAAATGTTGAGTCTTTTCGTCGTGAATGCCTCCACTGCAAGTAACTCTCCATGGTACTCGGCCATGCCGAGTTCCATAAGACATTTAATAGCTCGCCCATTGATGACTTCCCATGGACTCGTGAGTTGTTATAGCACATTTTCGCAAGTCCCAAATGACTTACCCAATCAATCTGGTCTCTTGAGACATACCATCACAAATAATCCTCTAATTGCCTATTCACCCTTTTTGTTTGTCTGTCTGTCAAGAAGTGTTAGTGCCATCACACTTGACTTAATGCCCAATACCTGTCTGTGGGTGATAGCCTATACTGAATTTTAACTTGGTGAGATACAGTTTTAGGAGAGTTCTCCAGAATTTATTGGTGAAGATCTTATCTCGATCTGAGATAATCTCTTCTGGCCTTCCCCGCACTCGAACCACTTATTCGAAGAATAGCTTCGCCACACCTTCTGCATCCACTTCCGTTGTGGTGGGTATAAAATGTGCCATCTTTGAAAATTAGTCCACCACCATGAATATCACATCAAACCCCTCACTTAGAGGGAGTTCTGTGATGAAGTCTATCGTAAGACATTTTCGTGGATGATCTAGAATTGGGATGCTTTGTAACAAGCCACCACTAGCCTTAGTCACAGCTTTGACTTGCTGACATGTTGGATATGTCTTTACATAGTCTTAGACATCCTTAGCCATATTTGGCTAGTGATACTTCCTCTTGAGTAAGCCTATTGTCTTGGGCATTCTGCCATGTCCCGCAAGATGTCCATCATGACACTCTTCTAAGGCTACCTTCCTTAGTTCCCCTTCTGGAACATACACCTTCATTTATTTATAATAGATGAGTCTATTGCATTCCGCATAACTTGTTTTCTCTTTCGTTAGCAGCTCACGTCTCTAGTGAGTTTCTCGCACCTCTTGGTTCCTCAACAACACTTCTTGTGCTAGACCATCATTCTCATACGCTGTCTGCACATTGTCTCAAAAGGTTGTTGTCGCGCTAGATATTGCCAACTTCAAGTTCGCTTTTCGACTTAGAACATCCGCCATGATGTTACTCTTCCTAGGTTTATACAGAATCTTGCAATCAAACTCAGCCAAAGCATTGGCCCACCAACCTTGTTTCCCTCTTAGGTCTGGTTGCAATAAGAAGTGTTTCGTTGCCACATTATCCATGTAAACTTTGAAGTGCCTCCCAAGGCTTTTTGCCACTCCTTGAGCGCCTTGACCACCGCAAATAATTCTTTCTCATGGGCAAGCCACTTTTGTTGAGCCTTATTTAACTTCTTTGAGAAGAATGCCATTAGATAATTATTTTGCTTCAAAACTATGCCCAACACAAAGTTTGAAGCATCTGTTTGCTCAACAAGTATAGTTTGCCCAATACAAAGTTCTTACCAAAGTTTGGTAATGCCAACACAGGAGTATTCCTCAACTTCCCTTTGAGGTGAACAAATGCCATCTCACATTCCACTATTTATACCATTTTCCTTTTTCCCGTTT
This sequence comes from Selaginella moellendorffii, assembly GCF_000143415.4. NCBI lineage: Eukaryota > Viridiplantae > Streptophyta > Lycopodiopsida > Selaginellales > Selaginellaceae > Selaginella > Selaginella moellendorffii. The sequence goes on from NW_003314274.1 coordinate 1,898,048, forward strand.
GGTCCGTTAAGGGCAAGGCTACTCCCAAATAGTGTTTGATAAACTTTCAATAATAGTTGCATAGCCTTAGAAATGCCCTCAACTCATGTATATTTGATGGTCACTCCCATTCTTGGATCGCTTGGACCTTCTTAGAGTCCACCTTGAGCCCAACCTTGCCCATAACATACTCAAGAAATTTTACCTTTTGTTGAGCAAAATCACATGTACTCTTTTTAATATACAATTTGTGTTCCCTTAGTTTCTCAAACACCTTTATTAAGTGTTCGGCATGCTCCTTTAGCGTCTCGCTATAGATCAAGATGTCTTCAATATAGATGACTACAAAGTGATCCATATAGGGTATAAAAATGTGGTTCATCAGTGTTGAAAACATTGCCGATGCATTGCACATCCCAAAGGGCATCACCAGAAACTCAAAGTTCCCATACCTTGTCTGATAGGTTGTCTTCTCGACATCTTCCTCTACTACCCTGATTTGGTAGTATCTTGACCTTAGGTCAATCCTTGAGAAGTATTTTGCCTTTCCCAACTTATTAAATAGGTCCTCAATCCTTGGCAAAGGGTACTTATTCTTCTTTGTATACTTGTTGAGCAATTGATAATTTATGCACATGCACATAGATCCATCTTTCTTTTTCATAAATAACACTGGCACCCCATATAACGACTTGCTCAACCTAACATACCCTTTGTCCACCAACTCTTTTAGTTAGCACTTGAGCTCCTCGAGTTCTTTTTCATTCAAATGATAGGAGATGAACCATCGCCTTAGCACCCTAGATTAGCTCAATTTTATGTTCTATCAGTCGTGTGAGGGGCAACCCCATTAGTAGCTCCTTCAGCATGGTATCTTGGAATTAGTCCAACACACGCTGGATCACTAAAGATACTTTTTCCATTCCCGTCTTTTTGTCACTCCTCATCGAGAGTAAGCACAAAAATGCTGCCTTGGTTCCTTTAGTGAGTTGTCCTCTCATGAACACCAGGTTTAAGTAGGAGTCTTTGGCTTTATATTGCCCTACCTTTAGATCCTGAGCCTCCGCCATGGATTGTTCTCCTTGGGCATTCGCTAGTACCACAAGTTTCCTACTTTGTCCATACAGGGCTATTAAAAACCGATTGAACCAATCCATCCTAAAGATTACATCAAATCTTGCCATGTTCAATACGGTGAAATCCATGTCTACCTTCCATGTCCCTACTTCAACTCTCGTTTGTTGAAGTACTTCATTAGTGATTTGGCTACTTTGAATAAATTCTATAGTCTTTGGTTCATCCAGCTGCTGCATCGTTAGTCCGGCTTGCCGGACTATGTCTGCAACACAAAATTATCTGAAGCATCTGTGTTAATAATGATCTTAACAAAACTACCTCCAAGCTTCCCTCGGAGGGCTAATAGATGTTACGAACAACTCTCTACCAAAGTTGCTCATGTAATGAGTAACTTTGAGATAAGGACTGAATCATATACCTCAATTTAAATTTCACTTGACTTAATGGCCATATTGGCTTTGGCTTTTTTCGGGTAGGGACATTCCCTCGAAAAGTGTTCCGCTTCATTGTAGTTGAACTCTATGTTGTTTTCCATGCTACTAGTAGACTTGATCTTCTTATCCGTGGGTTTGTCTTTTTTCGCTTGACTCCCCCACGTATTTGCTTGCTAACCACCGAATCTGCCTTTTCAAAACCCTGAGGACTCATTCTTAGAGAAACTCTTCTTGAATTTCCCTTTGTCATATGTCCCTTTTGGTTTGGCCCCTTTGCTAAACATGGACCCCAACCTCGTCATGTTCCCCTTTCGCAAGTTATTATTGAAATGCACCTTGATAGCTGCATCTAATGCTTCCTTATAGTTGGTCGTGTTCTAATGCATCACCTCGCTGTGAGCCCAAGTTTGCAAGCATTATATGAAGGCATGGAACGTGTCCATATCACCCATATCCATGACAAGTATCCTCTTTGCCATAAACCCATTCACATACTCTTGAATGGTTCTAGTCTGCTTTAGCCTACTCAGCTTATCCTTTAGGTGTAGAGTAGCATTCGGAGGAACATAAGTCGTGTAGATCATCATTCCCCAAGTGGCCACTGGTCCTTTGTTGGCCTTTGTTGTTCTCCACCAAGACTTGGTATTATCTGCCAAATATGGTTTTGCACATGGGACCTTCTCCAAGCTCGATAACTGCAGCACTCGGAAGTAGTCCTCTATATCATAAAACCAATCTTCTACCACCTTATAGTCATTCACTCCCTTAAAGACTGGTGGGAGCTTTAGTTTGTACTTGGGAACTGCTTGAGGGACTGATTCTGCTTCGGTCTATTTGACCTTGTTTGATTCTGCCTTAGTCTCTACTAAAGGGTCTGCACCTTCTACGTTGCTAACATTTGTAGTTTTTTGTTTTTTCTTCCGCTTCTTGTCACGCTTTCACTTGCATATGAGAGTCACTAGCAGGGCATTGGTCTATGCCAATTGTCCTTCTAGAACATCCAATCAAGACTTGGACGACTGAACCTCACCACTAGACTCCTGTTTGGAAGTTTCCTCATTGGAATCCTTCTCGTGCAAGGATTCCTCATCCGTTCTTGTTCAACCAAAGGCTCTAGCTCTGAAGGAGGTTCCATCTCCGCCTTGGTTTTCCTATGCTCTGCCTTTGCCATCTCTCAACAATCCGCTTCTATCCTTAGCTAGAACTGAGGAAAAGGCTCCAATACCAAATTGTAAGCCATAAATTTTCCCTTTCTAATTTGCCAGTTTACCTCATTTATCCAACCAACACCACCTTGGCCTTAGCTAAGTTCCCTCACCAAGGTTCTTGCCTATTGTACTAGTTCTTACTTGGTCCTACTTGGTTTCAACAACTCATTACATAAATAACGGAGCATTAGCTATCCATCCACAGATTCCCAATCTCTCCCAATCCCCCTCCACAGGTTAAACTAGACTTAAGGTTTGGCTACACTCCCTGCAAACACAAGCAGTGAAGCACACTAAGCCTTTAGGTTCTTAACATCCCTTGGTCCAACAAGATTTTATCATGGGACCCTCTAAATCCCAAGCCTTGGGTGCAACACTTGCTTCGGGATGCCGGGGGGAAACACTGTGGCCTAATAACCTGGTATGGGTACCTTTACTCCCCCACTTCCATCCCGAAGGGAAGGCCCAAGCCCCTAGGAAGGGTGAGGACCAATGAGCTGCAAGGTACTCAAGTGGGGCACCACTCCTTCTTTGGGTGGCCCTCTAGCACCACTTGAATGCATGCTCACTCCCACCCAAGGCCCCTCAACCCCAATCTCAACCTCAAGTCAGTTTGGAAACACCATTGGAGAGTTCCTTCAAAATTGGTTCCTGAAACTCACTATCCCTACTATATTATTGGAACCCCCTGCAGCACCCCCCCCGGGAGACACATGCTTTGGGCTTTCACCCCACGACTTGTATTAGTATTTGGACTTGGTCTCAAACTCGATCTCAGACTCGACTTCGGACTCGGTCTTAGACTTGATCTCGGACCCAACCTCAGACTCCATCCCGAACTCAATCTTGGACTAGGACTGTAGAGTCGTATAAAGCCAGTAAATGAGAGAGAAATACTGACTTTGGTGGTTTCCATGTGAAGAGTGAAGCTGCCAAACTTCCCTCGTTGCTACATGCTGAAAGCAGTAGCTTCACTTGGCCCACCGTGAGGGGTCCCCAGGCAAGAGGGGGAGGATACTCTGCCAGATCACAGCCATATATGCTCAAGCTTTGCTCAAAGTATCGGTCCCAGTCCTCCTTCGACAAGTCTACAGCTTCCATCCTGTAACACTCGATAACTCCGCGTTCAATCTCTCTCAGCTCCTCCAGTTCGTTGCTAGGCTGCGATTCGACTTGAGATATGCGGTTTCTGATGAAGGCCAGCGCAGTCGCACAGGCAGGCCCCTGAAGATACATATAACGTAAGAACGAAAACAAGGCAAGCACATAAAAATACCTCGTCCCGCCCGGGTAGCGTCACAAAGTATAATGAGCGGACAAGTTGTTTAACGATGTCAAGCAAAGGGCTCGAGCTCTCACTGATCAGCAAAAGGTTAGACAGTTAGAAAGAAAACTTCAAGGCCCCAATCATGCTTACAGCTGCTCGACGAGTGAAGAAGGTACGCTTCGCCAGCCGAGCTCGAGAGCAGCTCTGGCGCTATCTTTGTCCTTGAAGTCAAGAAAAGCGTCCCATGATGAAGCCATCTCTGGTGGTTCATTTTCCCATTTTGCACCAGTTGGAGGTGTGACTCGAGGGACTGTGATCACACTTCGTAGAATGACCTGAGCGAAGCATACAAGTCGACGGATCTCAGCAATCGAAACCGACGCGCTAGCACTCAGAGCTTCAATGTCATGGAGGTTGTCGCAGCGGGAGACGTAAAGAATGGCCAGGAAGTAGAAGAGGTCGGCATCGTAAGCCTCCGGGCGCCAGTAATCGGTACCCCAAATAGAAGTAGCAGCGTGAAAACACTCGGCTTCACGGAGATCGTCCTCAGCTAACTTGACTAACTCATCCTCCACCTGTTTAGCTTTCAAGTAGCGCAGCGCCTGCCATTCCCTTGCCGATCTCCTATACAAACCTGACCTCGGGTCCAAACATTCTGCCTCTAGAAGCCGGTCTATCGCCATAACGTTAGGGCTTTTCACACCGCTAACTTTTTAAATCGGGCGATCTTTATAAGGGTTTCAAGCCAACTAAACGATTGAGACTAAACGATCGAGACTAAAAACAGTACTTTTTGTACATAGTATTGTCCATGTTACAAAAAACGTCGTCCTAGCCTAGTTATTTATCACATCCTGCCATCAAGCCGAAATTGCCTCTTGCTTTATAGAGTATCTAAACGATTCTTTTCTACCTTGCAATGGGTGGTGCTTCTTTCATGTGTAAGCCCTACATTCCAAGTTATTAGTTTGGAATGTACTGCTGTTCTGTCAACTTTATGAAGATCGTACTATACAGTTTAATAAATCTAAAGTTATCAGAGTTCTAGATGAATTCTATGACGTGATAGAGGGGTCCAGTACCTCTAAGCACAGATAAACTCCTACATAAACTTAGAAATCACTTTGGAATCAGCTATTCTCCTGTTATGGGGTCCACAACTTAGTGTGTACATAAGCACATCTTATCATCGAATGCTCACAGCACCATGTTTCGTGTAGGGTTGCAAGTGGCCTCCAGATCTTTCTCGTCCGCGGCACCTGCTAAGGTAAGCTAGAAAAGATTTTAAAAGTTTCTCACGGGCTCTATGATCAAACCCAGAAGCTCAAGGTTGTAGGAGTTTTCTACAAAGGAGGAGAGCATGCTGCCAAAAACCCCAAATTCATTGGGAATGTTGAGAATTGCCTGGGAATTCGGCAGTGGCTCGAGGATCAGGGCCATGACTACATTGTGACTGATGACAAAGAGGGCCCAAGTTGTGGTAGGCTAATTTTTTTGTTATAACATTTCTCGGAGCACATAGCGACATTTTGATTCTGTTTTTGGTTTTGGCTAGAGCTGGAGAAACACATCCCAGACATGGATGTGCTAATCACCACACCATTCCATCCCGGCTACATGACTGCCGAGCGGATCCAAAAGGCCAAAAACCTCAAGCTAGCACTCACTGCAGGGATTGGCTCTGACCACATTGACTTGACGGCTGCCTCCAAGGCTGGCATCACAGTCGCAGAAGTCACAGGTAGCTGACTGGGCTTTTCGACTCTGACCCAAACCATCAAACACGGTCTTTGCATTGACGATCTCCCAGGGTCAAATGTGGTCTCGGTTGCGGAGGACCAGCTCATGCGTGTCTTGATCCTTTTGCGCAACTATCAGAATGGGTGGACCCAAGTCAACGCTGGCGGCTGGGACGTTGCAGAGATCGTTTCAAAGGCCTACGATGTGCAAGGCAAAACCATTGGCAGTGTGGGAGCTGGAAGAATTGGGTACCATTTGCTCAAGCGTCTCAAGGTATTACTTTTAACGAAGTTTTAAGGCTCGCCACCTTTGTTACATCCATGCAGGCGTTCGATTGCAACCTTTTGTATTACGATCGGGTGGCCATGCCCAGTGACAGGGAGAAAGAGACTGGGGCGACGCGCGAGGCCGACTTGGACACAATGCTGGCCAAGTGTGACGCGGTGGTGATGAATGTGCCGCTCACTGAGAAAACCAGGTAATGATATATGCTGAAAGAAATGATCATACATTAGTTTTCTGACATTTGTGACATTTGTGACAGGGGATTCTTCAACAAGGACCGCATAAGCAAAATGAAGAGAGGTGCGGTTTTAGTGAACAATGCGAGAGGAGCCCTCATGGAAGCAAATGCGGTGGCGGAAGCGTGTAAATCTGGACACCTTGGAGGTCTCTCTTTTCTTCTATTCTTCTGCTGTGATTTTGTTTGATCTTGGGAACGTGATCTAGGCTACGGTGGCGATGTTTGGTACCCGCAGCCTCCTCCGAAAGATCACCCATGGCGATCCATGCCAAACAACGCAATGACTCCTCACGTCTCTGGATCGACGCTCGACGCCCAGGCTCGCTACTCGGCCGGCGTCAAGGAGATGCTCCGCCGCTACTTTGTTAACGAGGAATTCCCTGCGGATTATTACATTGTCAAAGACGGCAAGATCGCACCCCAGTACTTATAAATTCTCAAGTGAGTTCTCAAATAATGCAAAAACAAATAATAATTATAATAAGATATTATTATAATTATGAATTCTTATATTTAAATTTAAATTAGTATAAATAAACAGCCTTATAACAAAATAGTCATACTTAAACCTCGGAATATCTGTTCAACAGAAAATGTGTCCTAGAATATGCTCGTGGTGTTTTAGACTGGCTATTCTTTCCCGGGCAACCGCTGGAAAGAGGGCCAGGGCGCCCCGCGGCTATGGAGGATGACGAAGAGCGCGGCGGCCAGGCTCGGATTCTCCACGGCGATGTCAAGACCGCCTCGTTCCCGGTGCGCGCCAATGCGCTCATGGCGAAGAATCTCGTGTTCCAGGTAAATCTCCCAGCTGCATTCCAGGGTTTGGATTCTCAGATCTTCCGCAGCGGCGAAGCTGGAAGACGAATGCTTGCCTGGTCATGTTTCCGGCATTGCTGTGCTTGCTGCTGTTTGGGATCCAGAAGATCGTCGATACGCTGATGAGAGAGCCGGCATTTACCTGTGGGTGTATGTGTGTTCCAGTGTCATCGGGCGACTGTGAGACACGGTGTGGCGTGGAGTACTCGGACAATGTCCAAGCCGTGACTTGCCCAGTTCCATCGCCTTACAAGATCCCCGCGATGATGCAAATATCGAGGAGACCCTTTCAGGCTGTTAACTTTGGAGGGGAGTTCCCAGGTTTTCCTGATCCATCGTGCCGGACGTTCTGGAGCTGTCCATACGTGTTTGTCTACACCGGGCAGAATCGATCCATCGCAGACCGTAAGTAGAGTTTTCTTTTTCTTGTTTTGGTCATGTAACTTCTATTGTTTCCTTTCCTTGCAGAAATCACGAACCAAATGCTGAATGACGAACTGGATCTCGGAAATCCGCTTTCTTCTCTTGTTCCAGTATGTCTTTTTTTCTTGGAACTTTAGATTTCTTATGCTGATGAGGACGTGTGCTTAGCGGTTTTGATACGTCCAGGCTAGTTTCAGAAGGCCGCCGCTTGCTTATTTCATGGAGCCAGGATTGCCCAACCATTTCTATGTCTTGCGTCGAGACTGCTCGAACTACAACGGCCAATGGATAGCTCCGTGTACGTAAGAACATACTTTACATTTCTCAGGTTGCATAAGAATGGTTTATCTCTGTAGGCATTCCCACGCTTTTGCTGTGGCGGGAAGATAGACGGATCATAGACAAGGAAATTTACAGAGGCTACATGAAAGGAAACGAACACAGATGGATCAATGAGATTCCTGCAGGTAAGATTTATAGTTTTCTTGTGATGCCTCTAGAGCTAACTTGCTAAAACTTGCAGCGTATGACTTTCAAAGCACGAGCTTGCAGAAGCTCGATGTAAATATCTTTTATAACGCAACATATGCTGGTGACATTCGAATGGAGTTTCCAGGAATACTTCGAGTTGCTCGTAGCCTGAATCTGGTATGTTCCTTTCCCGGTTGTAATTGTCCTTCATTCACGAGTTTTGAGTTTTGCAGGTCACAGAGGCCTTTCTAAAAACTATCCTGGGTTCAGTTGCTCGGTTGCCACTGCTGTTTATAAAGGAGATGCCAAAGCCAGAGACGAGATATGTTTTAGATTTTTCTTCGTTGCTTGGTCCCCTTTTCTACATGTGGGTTGTCCAGCTTCTACTTCCAGTAAGTACGCTCGGTTAATAATCTTTTGGACTCTTTGACGATAAGAGACGAAGGCTCATTTTGCAGGTGATGCTGACTTACCTGGTTTATGAGAAAGAACGAAACCTTCGTATGATGATGAAAATGCATGGTCTGGGAGATGGTCCATACTGGCTCATTACATACGCTTATTTCCTTGCGCTTTCAACCTTGTATATTATTTGCTTCATTTTGTTTGGCTCTCTTGTCGGTATGGTTTTCCTGATTTCATTCACTGGAACGTGAATCACTGTGGCAGGCTTGCAGTTTTTTCGGCTCAACGACTACTCTCTTCAGTTTACTTTTTACATGGTGTATATGAACTTGCAAATAGCTTTATCCTTCTTTGGCGCCACACTGTTTTCTCGAGTCAGCACAGCCACAGGTATGTCGGTGCAAACATTTGTTACTCTGTTATTTACCTTCGGATGCGCAATGCAGTTTGCGGGTACCTGTATGTTTTTGCCTTCGGGTTGCTAGGAGCTTTTCTCTTCCAAAATTATGTCGAGGACGTGCATACTAGCAGTACGCGTTTGCCTTTGTGCTTTCTGGTGTATTGTCTTATTGTTACTTGGTTTTAGGAGTGTTTATATTCTTGTTGGAACTATTACCTGGTTTTTCTCTTTATCGCGGCCTCTATGAATTTGCACAGTATGCGTTGGTCGGTGGGAAACAAGGAACTCATGGCATGCGCTGGAAAAATATCCACGATCGCGAGAATGCCTTCAAGCAGGTTGTTACAATAATGGCAGTCGAGTTACCGATCTTTACGATTTTAGCATTATATCTAGATCAAGTAGTTTCATCTGGAAGCGGGTTGAAGAGGCACCCTTTGTTTTTCCTGAAGCGATATTTTCCCAGGCCTCAAGAAAATATTATTTCTCGAGTGTCTGAAGAAGGCGAACAAAAGCCAGATATTGCCAGAGAGGTATCTGCTTACAAAGTTGTGAGAGTACTTGCTTAATGCTTTTCTTGATAGGTACAAACTGTGCAAAGCTTAAGGGATGGGAATACGTCACTCTATTCGGTAGTTTGTGATGATCTGAAGAAAGTTTATATTGGGAAGGATGGCGGTCTTAGTAAATATGCTGTGCGCGGTTTATCATTGGCTATAGAGCGCGGAGAGTGTTTTGGGATGCTGGGACCAAATGGTGCAGGGAAGACGTCGAGTATCAACATGGTGACCTTTCTTTTCTTTTCACTCGATGTGAAGCTGTATATAACGTTCCTGCAGATGATTGGATTCCTTACACCTTCGTCTGGAAAAGTATATATCGATGGCAGGGACATTTCCAAAGACATGGATAAGCTGTACGCGGTCATGGGAGTTTGTCCTCAGCACGAGTAAGGTGTTCACTAACTAGTGCTCTCTAACATTTCCTCGTTACTTTGGCAGTCTGATATGGGAACTATTGACTGGACGAGAGCATCTCCTCTTTTATGGCAGGCTAAAGAGCTTGAAAGGGTCTGCGCTTGAAAATGTGCGTATGTAACTGCTTAGTTCTATGCTTAATAACTCGTTGTTTTCTGCAGGCTGTGCAAGCGTCGTTGAAGAGCGTGGGCCTTTTTAATGGAGGTGTTGGCGACAAGAAAGCTGGGACATACAGTGGTGGGATGAAACGCCGGTTGAGTGTAGCTATATCCTTGATAGGAAATCCAAAGGTGAATGCCATCTCAGCACGATCACTAAACTTTCCTTGTTTCTGTGAAGGTTGTTTACATGGACGAGCCTAGTACAGGATTGGATCCAGCCTCGAGGAGGACACTCTGGAACGTGATAAGACAGGCCAAAGAAGACAGGGCCATCGTACTTACAAGTAATCTCTTTTTTTAACATGTATATTGTGCCTTAACTCTCCAGTACTCTCACTGCAGCGCATTCTATGGAGGAGGCAGAAGCATTATGCGACCGGATCGGAATTTTTGTCGAAGGAAAACTACAGTGCATCGGCAGCTCCAACGATGTAAGCGGTGCACGATTTTGTTTTTCCTCTTTTCAACGCCACGAGTGTGACTTCCAGCTCAAATCGAGATACGGTGGCTCATACACTTTTACAGTCACGACGAGCCCGTCCAAGGAGCTGGAGGTGGTGGGGCTGGTTCACACTTGGTCACCTCGAGGAAAGAGAACATACAACCTTTCCGGCACGCAGAAATTCCAGCTACCGAAGGAAGGCGTGGAGCTGTCACGGGTGTTTAGAGACACAGAGAACGCGAAAGAGACGCTCGAGCTACAAGCGTGGGGCCTGGCGGACACAACCCTGGAGGACGTGTTCATCAAAGTGATGAAGGAGCTCAAGCAGATGTGATGGAGAAGAAGGTCGTGGGGGTGTTTGAATACGAATATCCGCTTGTACATGGCGGTTCACGATTGCGGGAACCTCAACGGTGGATCTTCATCGACTACGAGGCATTCGAAGTATTTTTTCCTGGGTGCATGACCGATGAGGCTTAGTGCTTCTCTCGAGATCCAGCTCGTGGAAGACGCGGGAAACGCAGGATCAAAGCGATGCCGCTGCCGGAGACACGGTCGCATTCTCGACTCAAGCCAATGCGTTGCTCCGCAAAAATCTAGTTTTCCAGGTAAAGTTTACTTGACGGCGCACCTGAGTTTCTCTTTTTTCTTCCGTCGAACCATGAATTCCGATTTCCAGAGACGGCGATGGCTGCTAGTGCTCCTCCCGGGGCTGCTGTGAGTTTTGCGCTTTGCAATGCAAAAGATAATTGACTTCGAGAACAACAAAGCCTCCAACAAGTGCGGCTGCGGTTGCGTGCCTCGCAACGATTCCAGCGGCGCTTGCGACAGAGTCTGTGGCAATGAGTATTCCACCGACAGGCAGGCGCTCACTTGCTCGGTTCCGTCGCCTCCGGAGGCCCCGGCCATGCTTTAAGTCCCAGATGCAAGATACCGAGCCGTCAACTTTGAAGGAAAGTTTCCTGGATTCCCAGATGTGACTCCGGATCTTGCGATTTAGTGCTCCTGTACACTGGGAGGAATCGATCATTGGCCGACAGTTAGTAGACGATCGAGAGATTGATTTCAGCCGACTAAAGATTTGATTGTCGCTTGTGCAGCACTGACGGATTATTTACTGAGCAATGGCTTCAATGCGTCTGCTGATCCCATCTTGTCAACTATCGTGCCAGTATATTCACGTTTTTCTTTTCACGGCAGCAAAGTATCTCACTTCATTGTCTTGGCGGCCAGGGAATATCTAGAAAAGTTTCATTGTCTTACTTTTTGGAGTCAATTTCCTGCACACAAGCTCTACAGAAGCTGGATCTCGTTGTCTACTACAACTCAAGCTATAGAGGCGATGTTGTCCGTATTCTTCGGGTTGCTCGAAGCATGAATATAGTAAGCTCTCTAAGCTTCTCACGTTTTGGATTAATTTTTTCACTTGCAGGTTGGTTCAGCGTTTCTGAAACGTTGCTTGGCAGCTGCCTTTGGCTCTTCGGAAAGAAGTGCCGAAGAAACTATTTATAAACCTCACAGCCCTCTCTTTTATATGTGGGTAGTACAGCTTTTATTTCCGGTAAGTTAACAGTCCATAGTACTTATATGCTTAGCTCCGTGGCTTTTGCAAGCGTAGGTGATTTTGATCTCCTTGGTTTATGAGAAAGAACGAAGGCTTCGAATGATGATGAAAATGCATCGATTCGGAGACGACCCCTACTGGTTTATCAACTACGTTTACTTCCTTGTGTTTTCCATGTAGTTCTTTTTCATGATTTTTGGCTATGCCATCGGTAAGCTCATTTGCATCTGCAATATTCCGCTTGACGACCATCCTTTTCTAGGCTTGGACTTTTTCAAAAAGAACTGTTACAGCATACAGTTTATAGTTTACTTTGTCTACATGAACATGAGAATAGCTATGGCTTTTCTGGCGACGAGACTGTTTTCGGATGTTTTGACTGCCACAGGTTTGATATTGTTTTCATTTTCTAACTCAAGTTCTTTCCTTTTCATAGTTTGCGGGTACTTGTACGTTTTTGGGTTCGGGCTGTTAGGAACGTTTCTCATGGTAGTATATCGAGGACATGACTATTAGCAGTAAGTGAACGCATGAAGATTTTTTCAATCCAACTTCTGTCTTTTTTAAAAATTGTCTCAGGAAAGATATCTCTGCGACCGAAATACTTCCTCCCTATACGTATTCTCGCAGTACGCGTTGCCGGGATCGAGGGCTGGTACAAAGGGAATGGAATGGAAGGACCTCGATAATGGATTGCGGGAGATTCTTCGAATGAATTATTTTCCTAGTTCTGGCACATTACCTGGATAAAGTGATTGCTTCGGGCTACGGGCTGAAGAGAAGGCCATTGTTTTTTCCACAAGTCGGCAGCTGCAGCCAGACCATCTAAGCAGGCCAGATGTTGCAAACGAGGTATGTATCTCTTCAACATGAAACGTACCTGACCTTTGCGTTATGTAGAGAGCAATCGTTACCATCAAGGTGGAAAGAACGAGTGGAAAGAACGGCTGGGCATCCAAGCGTGGGGATTGGCAGATACCACGCTAGAAGATGTTTTCATCAAATTAGCAAACAAGTAAAACTCTACATTCAAACTGGCTGTAAGGCGGAAACCTGGAATACTTCGAGTTGCATGAATCTGGTATGTTTCTTTCCCGGTTGTAATTTCCCTGTATTGACGAGTTTTGCCAGGAGATGAGAGACGAGATATGTTTTAGATTTTTCTTCGTTGTTTTCTACTTATGGGTTGACATCCAGCTTCTGCTTCCAATAAGTACGCTCGTTTAGTAATCTATTTGCATGTTTGACGATAAGAGACGAAGATCCATTTTGCAGGTGATGCTGATTGCGAGAAGAACGAAACCTTCGTACATGGATGATCCATAAATCTTGTATAGTATTTGTTCGGCTCTCTTGTCGGTAAGGTTTTCCTGATTTCAGTCACTGGAATGTGAATCACTGTGGCATGCTTGCAGTTTCTTCGCTCACTCTCTTCAGTTTAATTCGTACATGGTGTATATGAACTTGCAAATAGTTTTATTCTTCGTTGGCGCAACACTGTTTTTTCAAGTTAGCACAGCCAGAGGTATGTAGATGCAAACATTTGTTACTGTGCTATTTACCTTCGGATGAGCTATGCAGTTTGCGGGTACTTGTGTGTTTTTACCTTCGGGATGTTTGTACTTGTATGTCCAGCTCAAATCGAGATACGGCAGCTTGTTCACTTTCACAATCACGACGAGCCCGTGAGGCCGTGGGGGTGTTTGAATCCGAATATCCGCTCGCACGTACGGCTCACGTTTTGCGGGAACTCAACGGTAGATCTTCATTGACTACGAGGCAGCCGAAGTTTCGTTCTTGGGGGGCATGACCGAGTGAAGGATTTGGGGGCGATTGAAAAGTCGGGGCCTTAGGGCTTCTCTCGAGCTCCAGCTCGTGGAAGACGCGGGAAACGCAGGATCAGGGCGATGCCGGGGGGTGCCGTGCTGGAGACGCAGTCGGAATTGCCTGCTGCTACATTCTCGACGCAAGCCAATGCGTTGCTTCGCAAAAATCTAGTTTTCCAGGTAAGAGTTTCGAGCTTTTTCTTTCTGTCGGCGAGCTTCTTCGAACGATTTTATTGATTTCCAGAGGCGACGATGGAAAACCAGCTTGCTGCTGGTGCTTTTCCCGGGGCTGCTGTGCGTTTTCCTGTTCACGATGCAAAAGATCATCGACTCCGAGAACAACAAAGCCTCCAACAAGTGCGGCTGCGCTTGCGTGCCTCGCAACGATTCCAGCGGCGCTTGCGACACGGTCTGCGGCGTTCAATATTCCACCGACAGGCAGGCGCTCACTTGCTCGGTTCCGTCGCCTCCGGAGGTCCCGGCCATGCTTCAAGTCCCAGATGCAAGATACCGAGCCGTCAACTTTGAAGGAAAGTTTCCTGGATTCCCAGATCCACGATGCCGTGACTCCGGATCTTGCGATTTCGTGTTCCTGTACACTGGGGGGAATCGATCATTAGCCGACGGTTAGTAGACGACCGAGTGAGTGATTCTAGTCTGACGAAAAGTTTTATTCTCTGTTGTGCAGCACTGACGAGTAATTTACTAAGCGACGACTTCAATGCTTCTCCCGATCCCATCTCCATCTTGTCTACTATCGTGCCGGTATGTTATGTTTTTCTTCTCAAGGCTGCCAAGCATCTCACTTCATTGTCTTGGCGGCCAGGGAACATCCAGAAAAGTTCCATTCTCTTACTTTTTGGAAGACGCATTGACAAAAAACTTCAGCATTTTGTTGCGTGACTGCACGAACGCCATGGGAATTCCATGTAACCCTTTCTTTTTTTCATTTCTATCGTTTTTGTGATCAAGAATTGTGTCAGGTGTTCCAACCGATATGGTTTGGAGAGACTCTAAGCAATTGATCGAGGAGGATATCTATGACGGCTACAGAAGAGCGAACCCTGAAAGGTTCATAAATGAAATAACTTTGGGTGAGACGCTGGTATTCTTTGTTCGTAGTACTAATACACGAATACACTTTCACCACGTAGCTTACAACTTCCTGGACACAAGTTCTCAGAATCTGGATCTCGTTGTCTACTACAACTCAAGCTATAGAGGCAACGTTGCAAGTAATGCTAATTCGGTTCTTCTTCGGGTTGCTCGAAGCATGAATATAGTAAGCTCTCTAAGCTTCTCACCTTTTGGATTAATTTTGTCCCTTGCAGGCTGCTTCATCGTTTCTGAAAATGTTGCTTGGTCCTTCAACACAGCTGCCTTTGGCTTTTATGAAAGAAATGCCTAAGCAAGAATCAAAACTACTGATAAACTTCACACTGCTGCTTGGCCCTCTCTTTTATATGTGGGTGGTGCAGCTTTTATTTCCGGTAAGCTAACAGTCCATGATTACTATATTCTTTGCTCTGTGGCTTTTACAACTGCAGGTGATTTTGGTCTCTTTAGTTTATGAGAAAGAACGAAGGCTTCGAATGATGATGAAAATGCATGGTTTAGGAGACGGCCCCTACTGGTTTATCAACTACGTTTACTTCCTTGCCTTTTCGATATTGTACATACTCTTTCTCATGATATTTGGTGCTGCCATCGGTAAGCTCATTTTCATCTGCGGTATTCTAGTTGACGAGCATGCTTTTCCAGGCTTGGACTTCTTCAGACAGAACAGTTACAGCATACAGTTTGTATTCTACTTTGTCTACATGAACTTGCAAATAGCTATGGCTTTTCTTGGGACGGCACTATTTTCACATGCTTTGACTGCCACAGGTTTGATAGTTTCATGTTTTTTTACTTTCTCTCAAGCTCTTTACTTTCATAGTTTGCGGTTACTTGTACGTTTTTGGGTCCGGGCTGTTAGGATCGTTTCTCATGGAAAACTATATCGAGGACACGAATATTAGCAGTAAGTGAACGTTTGTAGATTTTTTCATCATAACTTGAACGTTTCTCAGGAAAGATTATCTTTGCGACCGAAATACTTCCTGGTTTCGCTCTCCATCGTGGCCTATATGAATTCTCGCAGTATGCGTTGCTGGGATCAAGTGCTGGTGAAAAGGGAATGGAATGGAGGGACCTTGCAGACCACGATAATGGATTGCGGCAGGTTCTTGCAATAATGCTCGTCGAGTGGATTATTTTCCTGGTTCTTGCACAATACCTGGATAAAGTGGTTGCTTCCGGGTGCGGGTTGAAGAGAAGGCCCTTGTTTTTCTTGGAAAGGTTTTTCCAAAAGTCGGCAACTGTAGCAAGTGATACAGATGATATAAGCAGACCCGACGTTGCAAATGAGGTATGTATCTCTTCGACATGAAAAGTACCTGATCTTTGCGTTACGTAGAGAGCAATTGTTGAGACGTTAAGGACTGCTAGCAATTCATCCTTTGCTATCATATGTGACGACTTGAAAAAGATATACGCTGGTAAAGATGGAAATCCGGATAACTACGCAGTTCGAAGTTTGTCGCTGGCTATACGGCGTGGAGAATGCTTTGGTATGCTAGGTCCAAATGGTGCTGGAAAGACTACTAGCATCAACATGGTAAGAATTCTTTTCCATTTTCATATCGCGAAAAAGACTGACTTTGCTATTGCGATAGATGATCGGGTTTTTGACTCCATCCTCAGGAAAGGCATTTGTTGCGGGATTGGATATTTCCAAAGACATGGATAAAATCTACACAGTTATGGGTGTCTGCCCTCAACACGAGTAATAACTGAAAAAGACTTCCTTTTTTCCCTTTTATTGGTCTAACTTGAATTTATTTTTGTCCAGTTTGCTATGGGGATCACTGACTGGAAGGGAGCATCTTCTATTTTATGGACGCCTAAAGAATCTCAAGGGTGCTGCTCTGGACTCTGTATGTGTTTGAGTTTCCATTTCCTACCTGCACTCATTTTTTCGGATGTTATCAGGCCGTGGAAACATCTCTGAAAAATGTAAATCTCTTCTATGATGGGGTGGGAGACAGAAGAGCAGGGACATATAGCGGTGGAATGAAAAGACGGCTCAGCGTGGCCATTTCTCTCATTGGACATTCAAAAGTACGTATACACCTTGAAAACTCCGACTGAAAAACTAAAGCGTTGTGGCAGGCGGTTTATATGGATGAGCCAAGCACCGGATTGGATCCTGCCTCACGAAGGACGCTATGGAACGCTATCAAGAAGGCAAAGCAAGATCGTGCTATCATATTAACGAGTAAGTGATTCTTCAAGATTCGCGAGAGAGGATTGTTATCGCTTGTTGTTTTGCAGCACATTCAATGGAAGAGGCAGAAGCCTTGTGCGATCGCGTTGGTATTTTCGTGAAAGGTCAGCTCCAGTGCATTGGCAACACGAGAGAGGTGAGTGAAAAAGAGAGCTCTCACTTTGTTTCATCAATTTTCTTTCCTCCAGCTCAAGTCCAGATATGGTGGCACTTACGTCTTCACTGTGACTGGCGACCCCTCGAAAGAGCAAGAAGTGGGAAATCTGGTGCGCGAGTGGTCGAGTGGTGCAAAACAGGTTTACAACCTCTCTGGCACTCAAAAGTTTGAGATACCGAAGGACGACGTGAAGATAGCTAGGGTGTTTAGAGAAGTCGGCGAGTGGAAAGAGCGGCTGGGCATCCAAGCGTGGGGATTGACAGATACCACTCTAGAAGATGTTTTCATCAAAGTAGCGACCAATTAAACGAGAAAGAAAGAGATCACATGCAGTGCAGCAACCCGTGCATTGCAACTTGTGCACAGATACATACATGCTTAAAGGAAGACCGATGATCGTAGAATATGCCCGAGGCCAAAAATAACAAGCGCGAATAGAATCAATGATCGTCAAAATGACCAAAGGTTTATCGTAAGGAGCATTACACTACCTCAAGCCCGAGCTGGGAATACAAGGGAATTCCATCATGGAAGGCATTGTGGTCGGATCCACCAATGAACCGCCGGTTTCACACCCAATCCTTCCACCAACAGTCCGCTGGAAAGATGAAAAGTAGTTGTGAGTATACACAAAGAACGAAAACCAAGAGGATTCACCTGAGATGTCCGTCTTGTTCCTCAGCCGCTGGAGCACAAGTCTAGCTTCCAATGAACTGCGGCAGCGTGGACAGCGTCTCACGTATCTCCGGAGGAGCAGTCTCGGCAATGTATCACTGTCACTGCGATGCCGAGACCCGAGCCGACCAGCAACCTTGACAAGATCAGCACGGCGACCACAGCATGATCGCAGAGCTCGTGGTGTAGAAAACCGCCGAGAATAGCTCGCTGGCCCAGCCACGATCCAGGCCCCGAGCTAAGGAGAGCTGCGACGAGCGAAGAATGGGTGTTCGAACCGGCTCCACCGAAGACCAAGAACAAAGGTTCGTCGTTTCTCGAGAATGGATCCAGCCAGCACGTTTTGTATACACTGGAAGTCTCGTGGATCGCCAAACCTCTGCTCAAATCCGATCCAACACACAGCAGCTTCTCACAAGCCGGTAGTCTCCTTTTGGAAACCTCATCAATGTGGCTCCCAGCAGCAATCGTGCTACGAGTCCAACGTCGAGAAAGGCGAGGGGATTTCGAAGAAGGTGGGGTGGTGGGAGAGATTGAGGAGCTCTTAACTCCACTGCTGTGACAATGTGCAAGCTCAAAGTTGGCAACATGATGGGAGTTAACTCAGTGTGAATGGGACTACGGTTGTGAACCTGACTGTGAGTGCTGGGATCAGTAGCAGCTGGCACTTTGGAATGGGATAACCAGAGGACCATTGTCAGTGATCAAGAACACCACTAGTTTTTTCTTAACTTTGAAAGAAATTCATTGAAACTTTGAAGCCATAAATTTTTAACATACACCATTGGATCGCTTTGAAACTTTTGAGCATGTTACTCCCTTATCCTCCTAGCTTCTCACCATTTAGATTTCCCATCTGAGCGTTCAACAAAAATTCTGAAGCACTAATAGTAACTAATAAACTTTTCATGTGCTTTGAAACTTGATTAAGTCATTAGATCATACTAAATTTAGTCCACAGATACCCACTAAGGTCCTCTCCAATCCCATCAGAGCAATTTGCAATCCAAGTAGTGGTTCCTCTGCAACATTTGAATCAAAGAGGCAATAAGGCTAGAGTTAAGATTGAGCAGAACTCTATTACAGCCCATTTGGATAGATTTTATAAGTTTGGTGGGAGGTTTGATTTTGCAAGTGATGCCCAAATTTAAAACTCACCCAAAACTTTGGAACCATGAATCTCCAACTTCAACTAGTATGTGCTTCTCCACCTCAACTATGTCTCTATTGCTTAAATTTTGCATCTGATGCCTGAAAATAAACTCTATTGCATTGGTAGAAACTATTAAACTTTTGTTGTGCTCAGAATTTTTGATGTTGATATTTTGTGATTCAGCCATTAGATCTTTATGAAACTTCACTAATAAGTTATTTTATTTCTAAATAGTTCTAAAAAATTTCAGTAATTAATATATCCAAATCTCATTCCATAATCACATAGTCTATTCTCAATAAGGTTTTTGTGGCAATGCTTCTAGTTCTAAGCTCTACCATCGACATTTGTTCTCTATATTGGATTGATTAGAGTTCTAAAGTTTAGGTGAAAAGCTTTGCAAGGCTGATTACTATCTCTAGAGCTTTATATATAATGCCTTGGTGTGTGAGACTACATATCGCAAATGTAACTATAAGCATTAAAATTATTGTAAATTGGGCATAATTAACCAACTTGACATATAGTCTAGCTCTTATTTGTTTGGCTATCCTTATTTTGTATTTAACTTGGGTCTAAGCCTAAACTCTATACCATGTTAACTAATGAAGTATTTATATTTTTATGTTAGGCCACTGGTATGTCGAAATAGTGCCAAACTTCAACCCTTAAAAATTTACCCCCAAAAACGAGTATGCAATTTCATGCTAAATTAAAACACAGCCATCATTTGAGATCTCCATTGGTGACTTCTTGGGTCCATGCAAATTTATGTAGATTGCAATTGGATTTCCCAACCTCTCACCTTGCATAACAACCTAGCACTTCTTTCAAGCTGGTCTTTATATTACCTCCTCATTATAGTCTTTGTGTGTTAGATCCTAAACTTCATTGTCACTGTCCTTGTGATTGTTGTCATTGTATGTTAATCTTGGACTTCGTTGTCATTGTCCTTGTTATTGTTATCATTGTATGTTGGATCTTGGACTTTATTGTCACTATCTTTGTTATTATTGTCATTGTATGTTTGATTTTGGACTTCATTATAACTGTCCTCATCATATGTTGGATCCTAGAAATCTTGGACTTTATTGTCACTGTCCTCACCATTACCTTTAGCATATAGGCTCTATTATTTCCTTTATGTGGATTTACTTAGAAGATGCTGGGAAACTTTATCCTCGTTGTGTTGGAGTTTAACATCCCTACTGACTGAAGGCAGATCTTGGAGATGGAACATTAACTATGCTAGCTTTATCCACCCACCTACAATAAACATAAAAAAGGACTAGTAAATCAAGTAGGTGAAAATGAAAAACTTACTCTAAAGCAACATTTTAAAGTCTTTCAAATTTCACTATATATGAATTTTTGTGTTGAAACTGAACAAGCATGGCTTACATTCTATCACTCCAAAGCTCGTATATCCCATCTAGTCCTGACATGAGTACAGGCAGTAATGTGTTATATGCCTCTTGGTTCCATTGCAGTATAATCGCCACACCACTCACAAAGTAAAAGAGCATTTAACTCTATTTTGCATATTGGTTTTAGCATTAGGATATTAGATGTTTTAAGATTGTTTCAATATTATTCCTTGGGCTATATGCTTAAGAGTTATTTTATGCTTTAGTTCATTCATTTCTTGGTTAAATGCTTAGGAGTTTTACTCCATCCTTATGTTTAAAGACTTAAGGCATTGAAGTTTGAGTTCCACTCTATTGCCTTTGACACATGTGTTCAAGGGTTATTATTCTGCTCTATGGTTATCCTATACACCATATTAGTGGTGTTTGACACATTGTGCTACAAGATGCTACAAAACAAATTAATTGTTACAATTGCCAAAAGGAGAGAAGGGAGGAGAGATGTGTGTTATGTTTATTTTTTTTGTAGAAGGTAAAATTTCTATCCTTCTTATACAAAGCATTGTGAAAGGTATAATATTTCATCCTTTTTTTACTTTCCCCAAAGAGAGAATGTAAAAGATGACAATTACACTAATTATAACTTGTATGTAACATTTCATCTTTCAGTTAGTGCCTTTTTCTTATCTTGTGTTCTGAGGGCCAAGTGTATGGCTACAATGCCGCATACTAATATTAGCGTAGTGGGAGCCGTCAGATTGATTTCAATCTGGACCACTTGCTCCTGTATATAAGTTAGGGTTTTTTGGGCTAATATATATACACATTTTCTATATTCCCTTTCTATATTCTAAGCACTCACATTGGTGGAGATGAGGGGCACCCTTGATTGTCCCTGAGGAGTGCTTGAATTTGGGATTTTGGTTTAGATTTAGCTTTTTGCATCGTCTAGATTTAGCTTTTTCCATTTCCTTTCTTTTGTTCTTCCCTTCCAGAATTTTGGTTTAGATCTAGCTTTTTGCATTGTCTAGATCTCCCATTTCCTTCTTGCTTTTTGTCATTTTTTTTCTTTTGCTCTTTCTTCGTCCGTCTTCATGGTAGATCAGCAATCTCCTCCTTTTACTCTGGAGCAGCAGTTGGTACAATTTCTTGATGCTATGCGCTTGCAATTGAACAACCAAACTCAGTTGATAGCGGCGTTCACGGCATGTGGTACAACTCCTCTTGCTCTTGGTGCTAATCCTCGCGTTCGGCCGGAGTTCTTTCGCGGGAATCCTGCGGATGATATGTACCATTGGTTCAATCACTTCACGGTGATTGCCACATATCATTCTTGGGATGATGCTCAATGTTTGCGTGAGTTTCCCATGTGTCTCCAAGGGACGGCGTTGCAATGGTACAATAGTCTGAGCACAACCACTCGTGGGGATTGGAGTGTTCTCCCGGACGTCTTCAAAAGTGCCTTCGGACATGCCGACGACTATGATGATGCCTTCTAACAATTGCATCGTCTTCACCAAGGGCCATTTGAGTCAGTGATGCAATTTGGCATTCGTTTCCGAAGTCTTTTGTTTCGTGCGGAGCCCAATATGTCGGAGCGGATCAAGCTAGGAATGTTGTGGCTAGCACTTCATTAAGATCTTGTCGGACTTGTGCATGCACTTGCTCCTGCCACCCTTGATGATGCTCTTCGCTTGGCACAACGTTATGAGACGTCACCTCTTCCACTTCTTGCTGCCCGTCCTTTAGCTCCCCATCTGATTCCAACCGGGGATGCTCGTCCAATCAAGGTTCCTGTTCGTCGTCGGTCACCCAAGGAGATCAAAATTTTACGTGTAAACGTTAAGGAGATGTTGGAGAAGGGTGTTATTTGGAAGTCATAGAGTCCTTGGACATGTGAACCTCATTTTGTGACAAAGCCTGATGGGAGTATTCATTTATGCATCGACTATCGTCTGTTAAACGAAGTGACGATCCCAAATGTGCCACTACTAATCTCTTGGATTGTCTGGGGCGAAGTCATTGGTTCACCAAGCTAGATCTGGGTACTGGCAAGTACCGATGGCCGAAGAAGATATTCCTAAGACTGCTTTTCATACACCATTTGGTTTGTACGAGTTCTTGGTGATGCCGTTTGGTTTGAACAATGCTCCAGCAACTTTCCAGCAGATGATGGATGAGGTTCTTTGCGATATGCCAGAGATGATTGTTGGTTTCATTGATGATGTCTTGATCCACTCGGAGGGGACGTGGGAGGAGCATGTTCGTGATGTTTGTAAAGTGTTGGATCGGCTACATGATGTTGGTTTAAAGTTGAAGCGGTCAAAGTGCATGTTTGGGTCCAAAGACACAACCTATCTTGGGTACTGTATTTCTTGTGAGGGCTTGCAAGTTGATCCTGACAAACTTATAGCTTCTAAAGTTCCTTACTCCGAGGTGTGTGAATGATGTGCAGCGCTTCTTGGGCAAGGTGTAGTATCTCGGTCGTTTTGTGGATCATCTTTCTAATCGCACTGCACTGTTGCAAGCTTTGCTAAAGTCATCAACATCATCTTTCATCTGGTCTCTAGATTGTGAGCAGGCATTCGTGGATCTCAAAGAGCTATTGACGACTCCTCCAGTTTTGGCATATCCTGACTATACTTGACCTTTTATTTTGCGCGTGGATGCTTTTGACATTGGTCTTGGAGGTGTGTTGATGCAAGAGAGCTCGAGTGTGCCTAGTCAACGCCATCCCATTGCGTATATAAGCCGTACATTACAACCAGCAAAGATGAACTACTCCACGACATTATTAAAGCGGAAGAACCTGGTTGGTCGTACTGCTAGATAGGCTTTGAAGTTTTAGATATATGATTTTGATGTTGTTCATTGCTTAAGGAGTTCTATGTCTGATGTTGATGCCCTGTCTCAAACTCTTCTTCCTTGTCCACTCTCTTCTCATATTTCTGACGAACCTATTATTCCAACATCTGTGGATTTTCTAGATGAGGATTCTGTGCCGTCGGCGGTTGCTATACTTGACATTCAGTGTCCACAAGGCACAGAGCAAGATCTACCTTCTCTTAATGAGGTTTGCAAGGCTTAAAAGATTGAGCCATGAATTCGAAAGCTTCGAGATAGGTTTGAGAATTCTACATCACTTGCTGATGACTTGCCTTTCCGGCATTTACAATCTCAATATTGCTTTGTAGACGGCCTTTTTTATTTTGTGGGGACGGATCTTGATGATCATTTATGGCTGGTGGTGCCTTCTATCTTTATTCCACAGTTTCTCCATGTCTACCATGATTCTCCTGTTCTAGGTGGGCATATGGGACATCGCCATATAACAAAAAAGCTGTGCAGGTCTTTCTATTGGCTGGAGATGCGACATGATATTATCCGATATGTGCGTAGTTGTGTTTGGTGCCAAGCTCATAATACTCCCCCTCGGGCTATGGAAGGACGGTTGGAGTCAATTGTAATTTCCCGTCTGTTTGAGTTGATGGCATTTTATCTTATGGGACCTTTTCCATGGTCGACTGCTGGCAATGAGTATGTTATTATTGCTTCTAACTACTTGACTCGTTGGGTGGAAGTTGGTGCTCTTGCTAGCGCCTCTGCAACTACTATTGGATATGTCCTCCTCAATCGAGTGGTGTTCCAGCATTCTTGTCCAGAGCGGATTCTTTCGGATAATGGACCCGCATTTATGGCTGAGGCATTTCATGTTTTGACGTCTCGGCTGGGGATATGCCACAATTTCACAAGTGCTTATCATCCACAATCAGACGGTCTGGTGGAACAGCTCATTTAGACATTCAAAGGGATGATTGCAAAATATGTGAACTTTCAACATTCGGATTGGGATGGTTATTTGCCGTCTCTTCGGTATGCATATGTCATAGAGGTGCAAAGTTCTATTAGTGCTTCACCATATAAACTCCTATATGGTCATGATTTAATATTACCAACGGAGCTGGGTTTACCTTCGCGATTGCCACGAGTTACCGATGCTAGGTTGTGGGATCAGTATTTGATGAGCATTCTTCCACTTGTCCGAGTAGAGTCTGCCAAACACTTAAACCGCATACAAGTGGGACAACAACGGCACTACGACTCCCATCATCGCCCACCTGCGGAGTATAAAATGGATGATTTGGTGTTAGTCTGTTTTCCCCATCTTACGGTACATGGTTTATCTAAGGGGCTCCTTGTGCAGTGGAAAGGACCATATCGCGTGTTGCGGCAAGTTGAACCACAAGTTTATGAAGTTCGGCATGACGTCCAACAGGTTGATCCTCTAGAGATTATATATGTGCAGCGGTTGAAACACTTCTTACAAAGGGATCAGGAGCAGTTAATACCACCTATAGATCCACCGATGCCTCCTCCTGATGTTCCTCTAGATCCCAGCGCGTCTACAAGAGAACCCTGATGGTCTTCCATTATTTCGAGAGGAGGGGATGATGTGAGGGCCAAGTGTATGGCTATGATACCGTATACTAATATTAGCATAATAGGATTTTGGTAGCTGTCAGATTGGTTTTAATCCAGACCACTCGCTCCTATATATAAGGTAGAGTTTTTTGGGCTAATGGATATGCACATTTTCTATATTCCCACAGTATAGAATATTAGGTTCCTAAAAAATGAAGTTTTTTGTTTTTTAGCATTAAAGGACATGGTTGTTAGTGACAAGATAATAGTATTCCTTGTATGATATATACATCTAAAAGCTTATAATTTTATATCATTTTATTTGAATTGTTTTTAGTAGATGACACTATTTAGTAACTTGAAAAGAGGCATTTCATTTCTTTCTAGAAGGTTTAAGCTAAATTTGTCATTGATTGTGTAGAGGTATTGGTATGCTACTTTAGCAGAAAAACATCTTGCTCATAGAGTTGAATGAAAATAATTGATAATTCATTTCTCCCTAACTTAGAAGGTTTAAATTTGCTATTAATTGCAAACTCCCTCCCATATGATAAATTGCTCACACGAAGAGGAGCACTAGAGTTCTACACACAAGATCATACAAAGAAATAAGGAGCAATAGAGACGAATTCATATAGTTAAAAGGAGAATAACACTCAATTCTCCAAGTATTGCTTCCATTATTCTCAAATATTGCCTTTAAAGTTTTATTTGTTTCTCCCATGGTGTTTCATTCCTTATTTAAAATCTACTTGAAGTGTTGCTTCCTTACCTTTTTATTTTTTGTAAGTGATACTCAAATTTTGAAACTCACTGAAACTTTGAAGTTATAAATCTCCAACAACACTGTTGGATTGCATTTAAAGATTATAAGTGTATTCTAACTTTTCCCTTGTAATTTCTCACTGTTCAAATTTCCTTTATGAGCTTTCTATAAAAATCCCGAAGCATTGATAATAACTAAGAACGTATTTATTTTGTGATTGAGCCATTAAATCATGCTAAAATTTTATCCATAGATACCCACTAAAATCCAAATGGGATATAATAAAGGTATGCTCAACCCTGAGTGTGTAACCTCATTGCCCCTTTGATTTTTGTAAGTGATACTAAACTCATCCAAACTTTGGAGCCATAAATTTTCAAATTCAACTGTTACACTATCTCAAAACTTCTTGAGTATGTACCCTTTCACCCCTACTATGTCTTTGCTACTCAAATTTTACATATGAATGCCCAAACAAATCCTAATGCATTAGTAAAAACCTTAAACTTTTGTTGCAGTAAAAACTTCCATATTGATATTTTGTGATTCAACTGTTGGATTTTAATGAAATTTCACCTTCAAGATGCTGCAAAACAAGTTGATTGCCAAAAGGAGAAGAGGAGGGAGGAGAAATCTATATCATACCCATTATCTTCTAGGCATATGATTAATTTTTATGGTCTAAGAGGTAAAATCTTTGTTTTATTATACAAAGCATTATAGAAGGTGTGGTATTTCATTCATTCCTTACTTCCCTAACAAAAAAATGTACAAAATGGCAATCACACTAGTTATAACTCACACTTGTTATCCATACCTTCTATATTTTAGTTCTTTAGCTTTTTAGTTGAATGCTTGAGAATTTTATTCTACTCCTCTGTTTAGAGGCATAACTCCTTGAGGCTCATGTTCCGCTCTATTGCCCTTGGCACATATGTCCAAGGGTTATTGTTTTGCTCCATAGTTATCTTATATTAAATCATTATAAGAGGGTGAAAACCATATGTGTTATACCACATTAGTGGTGTTGGACATATTGTGCCACAAGATGTTGCAAAACAAATTGGTCATTGCAATTGCCAAAGGGAGAGGTGGAGGGAGGAGAAATGTTCATCATGCCATGATTAGTGTTTATGGTACTAAAGGTAATATCTTTATCCTCTTTATATGGTATTTCATTCTTTCCTTGCTTTCCTTAATGAGAAAGCTTCTAAAAGACGAAGTCTTTCATTTTCAAGCATCAAAGAACATGGTTGTTGGTGGCAAAGTAATAGCATTCTTTACATAATATATATAGATCTAAGAGTTTTTGTGATCTTATTCATCTTATTTGGATTGTTTTTCAGTGGAAGAGACTATTTAGCAACTTGAGAATAGGTATTTAATTTTTTTCTAGAAGCTAAATTTGTCATTGATTTTATAAAGGCATTGGTATGCTACCTTAGTAGGAACACATTTTACTCAGACAGTTGAATGAAAACAATTGATAATTTATTTCTCCTTAGCCTAGAAAGTTTAAGTTTGTTATTGATTGCAGAGCCTCTTCCTGATTATAGGTTCCTCACACATCGAACAAGAAGAAAAGCACTAGAGTTCTATCTCAAGAAGAAAACAATTTACACACACAATCATATGAGGAGATAAAAAACAATAAAGAGGAACTTATAGAGTCAAAATAAAACAACACTCTCTTCTCTAAATGTTGCCTCCATTATTCCCAAATATTACCTCTAAAGTGTTATTTTATTTCTCTTCAAGGATGGCAAGCAACTCATTGCAAAGGTTTATAGTGGGAGTGAGGTACATGCAAAGTTGTAAGTGTTGCCATTGCAAGAGAGAAGGATCAATCACCAAAAAAGAATGTACCAGTTATAATGCAGAGAAATGATGATGCAATTGCATCTTTGACACCTTGTCAAACTTCCTTCAGCAAGATTGAGTTTCACTGCATTGCCTATGTATAACTGCTATTGCTGCTCAGGCCATCCTGTACCACCATTGTTATAAATCTCCACTGGTTTTCTGGTTATGGGCCCAGGAAAAGCAGCCTTACATCTCTCTTTTATGTTGGGAAACATTGGAAAAAATGTCGGTGGTAGATCTCTCACAATATTTCATAAACTCCATACGTTTTTGCTGTGCAAGGTTATTCTCTTATGAAAGACAAAAAATTTAAAGAGAGGCTGAATAAAGCACTGGCCCTGTTGGTTTGAAGCTGATAAGAAAGCTTCGATCTCTGGCACTCTTTCATTGACAATGAAAAAGTCCCAGGTGATGAAAGCTTAACAAGGATGAAAAAAAAGAAAAGAAAGGCCTTTTTATGACACTTCCATATAAGTAAGCATAAGCAGGGCAGGCTTGTTGATGTTGTTGAGCTTCTTCCTGCATCCCAAGCGGACGTTATTCTTGATAGCATAACATCCTGAAGGTTTTTTCCAATAACAACTGAAAATTTTACGTAGGTCGCAGCGATCATCCCCAACTGTGGTAAAAAGCTTCTCCCCAATTTCCCGCAACACAAGGTGAAACCACTCTCGTCTTAATCCACCCATATCATGTCTTGATTCGCCCACAAACTCCAAAACCAGAGCCTGAGCACCTCCGGCGTCAGCTGCGCAAGACCCTTGTGAGAATCCTGTAGAATGCAGTCCCTCTTCACGCGGAGCAGCGGACGTGCAGATTTCGTGCAAGACGTAGAGCTGCCTCGTACAAACTAGACCTTGAACTCCAAGCCCAAGCTCAAAAGGCACGGCCACTTCCGGAGCATGGGCAGCGCGAGCTTGAGGGCACGAGGGTGTCTATTGGCTATGCTTTATAGAAGAGTCACGGGGTGCGCTACTGGAGCCGAGTGGTTGAGTGAGGGGAGAGAGACTTTTGCCAACAACGAATTGAGGGATTCGGTTCATTTACTCTGGTCACCAAAGCTCAAGGGAATCCGTGATGAGCCCGCAATTGGAATTCTAGTAATATGCAATATGTGCCAGCTTTAACGGAGTTACGCACAAGAAGGTTCAAAGCTTGAAAAAGAATCCTATTTCATATCATCTAACTAGCTGCCAGCTGTTGAATGTTCACAGGGGAGACATCACCCTTGCCTCCACTCCACCACCTTTGTGCCGCAATCTTATAAAGGCTCTGCGTGTGGTGGATACCATCAAAGTACATGTAGCTATCCGGACGAAGGCAAGCAGGAGCGTTCACCCCACAAAACATACTCCCTGTGCAGCACCCCCGAGCAGTGTTGCTAAACCCATACTTGCTAGGGTTCTTCATCGTCTCCACCATTAGGCCATAGTAATCCGGCTTGACAATCGCCACTCCGTCCAGGCTCTTGCGCAATCCATCCAGCATCTCGTCCAGGGCGGCGTTAAACATGACCGACACCTCGTTCGCGTGCTCGTCGCACTGGCCATTCTTCTGGTTCACGGGGATGCATCCCACCGCAGAGAGCCCGACGATCACGAACTTCCTTGCGCCGCGGCTGTGCATCCGCGTGATCTGCTGCGCAAACCTGGCCAGCAAGTTCGCCTGGAAGTCTGCCGGGAGGGAGGTGAGCCTGTTCTTGTTCGTGCTGCTCCGGAAGAAGTTGTTCACGTCGTTGTTCCCCACGCTGATGTAGAAGATGGACTTGGCAAAGAACTGCGAGGCGGCGTGATTCCCCATCGTGGCGTATAGAACGTCCGCCACCCTTTCGAAGTCGTCAAGCTGTTGATCCATGACGAGCGCGCCGTTGAGGCGAGTGGTGGGCAGGATCCCGGAGCTAGCAGACGCGAAGTTGACGCCCCGGCCGTAGGATCTCGTCCCGCGATAAGGTGGCACCAGAGGGAGACCCAAGTTCTGGGCTATGAAATCCGGGACCGTCTTGCCGTTGGTGAATCTGCCAGTGGGAAGGCCGCCCGGGAAGCTCATGCCGTAGGGGCGGTGATTCGCTCGAGCATACGTTGGCAGGAAGTTGTTGTTGCCGGCGTCCACTGTCGAGTCGCCAAAGATGAACATCGCAGGAGCTTGCGCGGTGCAGGCTAGAGGGAGGAGCAACGCCGCGAAGAGAAGAACGCACATACTCGGACGAGAAGCCATCTCCATCTCTCTGGATTCTCAGGGTGGTGGGGGCTTCTTTATACTATTTGGTTGGCGACCATGTATGGAATGGCCAAAGTGAGCCTGCTCAAAAGGGAGTGACTTAAAGGGAAGATGTAACAAAGAAATGCCGGGTACCTTAGCTTTTGTATCGGGTCCTTTCACGGAGCTTCGAGTCTACACAAAAGTATCAAGTAGATGATCATCAAGCAATTTATCAAACTCACAGCGAACTTATGCCTGATTGTAACTGTTTTGAAAAAGAAAAACGTGATCAAAGATTGGATGAGTAAAAAATGAATCCCACCTTAATCTGCTAACGAGCTGCTGCAAATCCCATTGCCTCATACAGATCAGTCAGTGTCCTCTTGGCAATGGCGTTGGCCTTGGCAGCGCCGTCGCAAAGAACTTGATCCAGGTAGCTCTCATCGCTCATCACCTCTGTGTAACTTTTCTGTTACCATGCGAAAACGAGTAAGAAGTGCGATACAAGACCACATTTAGCTCAAACTACCACCTGAATAGGATCCAGATGTTCGACCAATGCATCTGTGAGCAAAATCTTGAATGCGCCCCATGTCAAGTCCTTGCATTCAGCTTCCACTTCCTACACGTTAAGAAAAAGGTATGCGATGTTGGTCAAGAAAATTGATGGATATGGAGAAACTAGACCTGTCTTGACTTCCCGCTCACTAACTGGTACACAGACAGCAAGTTGCTACATTCTGGCCTTTCGGGATTGTCAAACTCCATCCTGTAAAGAAACCAGTTAGTTGCAAGCCTGGCTACTCGTAGAAATACTTACCCCGTCAAGGAATCTGTTTTACACCGCTTAATTTTGTATGCAATATCCTGCAAACAATGCCATTGGAGAACAAAAACTAGAGCAGCATGCTTACGCACGTCACGTGTATCGAGCATGTTGATCCGAGATTGGTCTGACGCCGCCGATTTCGACATCTTTATAGCAAAAAAACACCAACCAGTACGCTTAGAAACTTAGCTGGAACACAAGTTTTTAAGCAAAGCTCATGCAAAAAACTATCATTCGACAGAGGAAGTTCCATTTACCTTCGATGTTCCGTCAGTAAGCGACATGATACGCGCCCCGGTCTTTGGAATTAAAGCTTCTGGAACCTGAAACATCTTTTTCGAGCTTAATGTCGGGCTGGTAGTATAGGGTCTGCACCTTAAAAATGCGCCCTCCGCGCCTGTATGAAATATAATCAATGCATTTGCAGGCATGGAAAGAAAAACCTACCCTCCCAGTTTTTTCCATTTACGACCTCCATATGTAGAGTTTATTCGTTCTGCAACATCACGAGTCAGTTCCAAGTGCTGACGCTGGTCATCGCCGACAGGGACAAGATCTGTCTGTTCTCTCGAATCAGAAAAACAAAATGTGATGGAGCAAACACAAGGACTACCTGATAGAGCAGTATATCTGATGCCATGAGCAAAGGGTAAGTTAGAAGTCCAGTTCCTACGTCCTCACCCTGAAAACCGAATGAAGGAACGAAAAGGAGACAAGCTTTCAAATACCTGTCTTCGTGATTTTTCTTTGAATTGGATCATTTTGTTAAGCCAGCTGATAGGTGTAACGCAGCTCAAAAGCCAGGTTAGTTCCGCATGAGCTTTAACATGAGACTGAACAAACATGGCAGCCTGCAGCAAACTCGCAAGCTCAAATGGGAGTAAAACAATCGATAAATGAGTGATTACCTTGGATGGATCAACACCGCATGCAAGGTACATAGCCGCCGCTGCCTTTGTTGCCTTTAACAATTCCTCGGGAACGTGTGGCAAAGTTATCTACGATAATGGCATTAGAGAATCCAGCATAAAATCCCAAGAACACTCACGGCATGGAGGTCGACAACAAAAAAGTACGTGTCGTATAATTCCTGCATCGCAAATCGAGAATGGATAGAGAAAAGGAACTTGAATTTACAAAGCAAAGAAAAAAACCTGTAGTTCGATCCAGTTCTTGATAGCCCCGAGATAATTCCCCAAGTGAATTGTCCCCGTTGGCTGGACTCCAGACACCACCCTTTTTCTCGTCTGGATCCGAGGCGCGGAAGAATCATACTTGAGAGACGCAGGGGCCGCCACTTGAGCTGCGGCATTGTGCTCCGCCAGGCACGGGAGTTTGCGCAGCCGAGAACGATCCTGCAAGCTAACGGCAGCGTCGATTCAAGACGGCGCCCGGCATTTCCAGCTCCAATCGATCCAAACATACCAGAGAGGCGAGAGAATCGCTGCCGCTGCCGCTGCGCCACACATCCCACGCTAAAACCCTAGAGGTAATCTCCTTCGAAATATTTGCCCGCGCTTTATGCAACCATATATCCAAACAACACTGTACATTATAAGCGTAGATATTACATCGCAGGAACTTTACTCGATTTCCATTCCTTGAATGAAATCGTCCTCGTCAGTGTCAGCCTCATTGTCAAGGCTTTCATCAGCTGCTAGTTTGCTAAGAACAAGGGAAAAAAAACCGAAAGAAATCACGAGAGGAAAAATATGGTAAAGAAAAACTTTACCTCACGCTTTGGCAGCTGAAGTAAAGCACGCGTTTTAGCTTCTTGTTGTAGAAGAAGTAATTGAAGGACCATCTACACAATCTCCCACTCGCTATAATCTATCAGCCGCAAAAACAACCGCAAGTTACTCACATCATGCCACCGTCGTTGAAAGGCCCGACTTGAAACTCTGGTGAGAAACTGTATATGTCACAGTCCTTGATGTCTATCACCTGGAGAAAGAAATGAATGAAATGTATAAAACACCTAGTGCGCAAGAGCTGCGTACCTCGTCGACTACTTCCCAGATAGCATCGATGAGAAGAGAACTATTTCCTAGCTCCGAAGCCCAAACCTGGCAGAGTTTTCACTTTCTTAGTCATAAACAAACTTCCAGTAAGATACAGAAAAGCAAAACACTACCCGAGTCGCCTCTAACAGATGATAACCGATGCTCTCCTTCACACCAAGAGGATTTTCTTTCGAGAAATGGTGCGCACGCAGAGTACTGGGCTCCCAGAGAGTATTAGAAGGAGATCAAAATGAGGAAAAAACGAAAGAACCACCACCACGTCTACGGATAAAAAAATGGAAATGGAGAGACTTGAACTCTCAAGCCCCTCACGGAGCAACGGCATTCACCGTTTGTCAACATTGGACATCACTTCCAGAAAGTATAGAGGAAAGGTCGGGTTGCTAAAAGCCACTGTTGTACCCGGAAAAAACTGGTTACCTGAAATCGTAGTCTGGATACATATGAGACAGCGTCAGTATGAGATGAATCAGCGTCCTCCGACTAAAGAAAAACCAAGAAAAACGTAAGCAAGAAAGAAAGAAAGCAAGGAGAGTTGCAATTAAAGTGTGTACCTCGACAAGCTAGAGAGGGGGCCAACAGGCGAGGAGGAAAGGTTTTGCGGTGACATTTCAAGGGAGTCAAGAACCTGAAACAAAAGGAAGACAAAAATCTCGCATAGTTCTAAGAAAATGTGAGCCAAGATATCACGACTTACTTCTTGCTCTATGCTGCGAGAGAGCTTCTTGTCCGTGCCAGCAAGCTTGCCTGTGCAATAGAAAGCTTTCTGTCATTTTGATCCTTTGTGGAAGTCAAACTTACAGGAGTAAGCTTCAAGAACCCCTTTGAGACGACAATCCCCAAGATCCAAATTGCTTAGAAATCCATTTATCCTGCCCGTGGGAGAACTGCTCAGCGCAAGAGCCTAGCTAGAATCTAGTAGCAAGAGAAGTACCTTGTGAAAGGTGTGTATTCGAGGAACTTCATGGCGATGGTAGATCAAATTGGTACTGGCGAGATGGCGCTGCGAGAAAAGAATCGTGGTGTTGGAACTAGAGCAAGAGAGAACAAGGTTGCTCGTTTACCTGACACGCGCAGACCATCAAGGCGAGACAAAAACCTAATGTGGGCAGTAGAGAAAATATGCTCCAAAGGATATACTACCACATCATCCGGAAAAATAGCCTTGAGCTAATAAAGGAATGGTTAAACTGCCATTTTGCCCAAGAATCAGCAATGGTCATTCATTGCCGGATGATCGCAATCGAGTCTAGATTTCTTTTTCCTTCTGGTCCTTTGGAGTAGAAATCCGAGACGTTATCCCGGAAGAGAACTTCACCGTAGAGGCGAGGATTTTGCTCGTCAATGAGCTCCGGAGCGGGAGAGATCCTCGTGTTCTTCGAGGGATCGTAGAACGCAGCAATCGCCATTCTTTTTTTGGTGGAGTTCACGACGACCCTGTGCTCCACGCTCTTGTATCGTCCATTGCTAAGGACCTGTAAGATCGGAGCATAGCTTTTTTCTGGAAGAACATGAAGATTACCTCAACTTGGTCGCCTAGATTTGCGATGAACGCCCCTGGAACAGGCTTGACAGCAAACCATCGGCCGTTCTTCCGGACTTGTAAGCCACCGACGTGATCTTCCATGAGCAAAGTTATGGCACCGAAGTCGGAGTGTGATTGTAAGCCGAGAGTTAGATCCGGCTGGGGGCATGGCGGATAGTAGTTCATCACTATGTTCTGGAATGGCTCCCCGATCGCGTCCTCGATGAATTTGGACCCAAGTCCCAGGGACTCGGAGATAGCAGCAAGCAATTGCCTCGAGAGGGCGAGCACTTGAGCGCTATAATCTTCGATCATTTGCCTGCGAGCAAACCATCCATGAGCAAAAGCTTCGCAAAAGTTGGTAAGAATCAAAGAAGTTCTTCACCTGTAAGATTGTTCGTGAGGCCAATTGCTCGAATTCCTCCTCCAAATGGGAAGCGCGTGATGGTTGAGATAGTCTCTCCAATCCAAGACCTGATCGTCCCGAGTGAGCATCCGGTTCGCGTAGCCCTCGGCGGCCATCTCTCCAGGTGGAGTCGAGAATTGGAGCTTCTCACACATCGGCCTCTCGAAGAAAATCTCGGCAGCTCGTCGCATTCCATCCATGAGTTGCAAGGGCACGCCGTGATTCGTAACATGGAAGAAGCCCCAATCCTTACAGGCAGCGCCGATTCCCCTCACAATCTCGGCGCGCTCGCGTTCTGATCCCTCTCCCAGCCCCGAAATATCGATCACTGGGAACGATTCCTGGAAGAATGCGTCGTGCGCTAGACCCGGGCGCTCGCATTCCGGCCGAACAAAGCAGGATGGAATGGATCCGCAGCTCCTCTCCGCGATGGACTGGACGCTCTCCATAGCCATAAACCCTAATCTTTGGATGCTGGCGGAATATTTCCATTTGTTTTTGGGCGGCAATGGAGGAAGGAGGCGATGGCGGCGACACCATAGCCAGCGGCAAGAGATTGAAGACTGGATGCGGCCTGTTCGCCCAGCAATTCAAGGCGCTCATGCTCAAGAATCTCAAGGTCTCGATGCGCAACAAGAGGGCTTTCTTCCTCCAGGTGGCCTCCTCTTTCGGCTTCATCTTCTTGCTCTTCGTCGTCGATCAGGCAGCTATGGCGAGCCGCCGCAGCGATGCCTACTACAGGGACGTGGTCGCAGCGAACCCTAAGCTTGTGGCTGCTATCCCGGCTTGCGAGAGCAGCGCCTTTATCCGGCCGCCGTGCTACGATTTCTTGTGGAGCGACAGTAGTAATCCGGATTTCGCAGCCATCGTGGAGAAGATCATGGCAAACAATCCAGGACGACCGATCCCTTCGCACAAGGTGATTCATTCTTTTGCTTTAAGTTTTTTTGCCTTGTGATATCGAATTTTTCTTTGGTAAGTTTTTCAGGTGAGAGGCTTTGGATCATCCAGCGAAGTGGATTCGTGGTTGCTATCAAACCCAATGGCGTGCAGTGGGGCATTGCATCTCGAGCAAAGCTCCCCAGGTGTGATCTCCTATGGCTTACAATTTAACTCCACTCCCAGCGGTGTTTTGTTGCGTGGAAAGCATGAGAACGCACCCTTTAACTTCCAGCTGCCTTTGCAAGCGGCTGTGGAAAGGGAGATTACTCGCTTTCTAACTGGTACGCTCGAAACTAATACCATCAATTGCTTAGTACCGTGCTTTCGTTTATGCAGGCAAGGATATCGAGTGGAATGTATGGTTTTCCGAGTATGCCCACCCCGATCTTGGAAGGTTTTCCAGTGTTGGAAGCTTTGGTCCTACTTTTTTATTCGCCTCTACTATGTTTTCAGTGGTGATTCTCATCAGCAAAATTGTTTACGAGAAAGAACTTAAGCTCAGGCAGGTACGATTCTAAAAAAATGGTCAAGCAGAAGTTTCTGACGCTTACACTTAGCAGGCCATGTCGACGATGGGCCTGTTTGATTCCGTTTACTGGTTAACTTG
This sequence comes from Selaginella moellendorffii, assembly GCF_000143415.4. Taxonomy (NCBI): domain Eukaryota; kingdom Viridiplantae; phylum Streptophyta; class Lycopodiopsida; order Selaginellales; family Selaginellaceae; genus Selaginella; species Selaginella moellendorffii. The sequence goes on from NW_003314274.1 coordinate 1,934,024, forward strand.
GCTTACTTGGGAGGTTATGTTGGCTTTGAGCTCTTCGGCCTTTCTAATTATTTCAGGGATGATTTTCCGGCTGAACTTTTTCTTGAACAATAGCTTTCTCATACTGTTTCTTATATTTTTCTTGTTTCAGTTTAACATGGTAAGTTTCAATGATTTGTCTCTTTCGTTTTAACGAAGTACTGGCAACAGATTGGATTCGCATTTCTGTTCTCGACTTTTGTTACTAAGCTAGAAACTTCAAACTCCATGGGCTTTTGTATTTTTATTTTTGGGAGCTTGACTCAGGTATGCACAAGTCTCTCTCTTTACTGTTTGCTAAGTTCTTCTTTCCATTTAGCTGGTGACAACGATGGGCTTCCCTTACGACCCCCGTTATCCCTCTTATATCAAAACGCTGTGGTCATTCTTTCCTCCAAACGTATTTGCCATTGGACTCATGTATCTTGGAGAGGGAACTGCAACTAAAAGAGACCGAGGTCTTCTTTGGAAAGATGTTTCATCATGTCCTCCATTTCACGTGGACTGTAATATTGTGATGGTAAGCTTGCAATGTTGTCCGCTCTCTAATGTGTTTGATACTGCCAGGCGGAGGTTTTCGTGTGGCTCCTTGGAACATTTTTTATCTGGTTCTTTCTCGCAATTTACTTCGACAACGTGTTGCCTGACGCAAATGGCCTTCGAAAGTCCTTATATTACTTTGTGCGGCCATCCTACTGGGCTGGGAGATCTCGCTGCAAAAGAGGTACGCGAGCATCTTCCAGTAGCAAGTGGTAAATGTGCAATCTGAACAGCTGAAAGAGATGGAACCGTGGATCTGAATGTGGCTGTACAGCTCAGAAACCTCACGAAAGTATTTCCTGGTGTAAGAACAAGAGGACGCTGGAAGAAATCACCTCCTTTTCATGCACTCCAAGTAAGTTATGGCTGTTCATTCTTTTCTGGTTGCAAAATCGTCACAATATTCAGGGGGTAAGCTTGGACATCGAGAAGGAGAAAGTGTTTTGTTTGCTTGGTCATAATGGAGCTGGCAAGACGACAATCATCAACATCCTCACGGGCATTCTTCCTCTAACTTCAGGGGATGGTAATGCTCTTCGAACCAGCTGTAATCCATTCAAAGCGTGAAACAGTCGCTCTTTGGCAGCTCTGGTCTATGGAATGTCAGTTACGAACGGTATGGCTCAAATTCGACATAGCATGGGAGTTTGTCCACAGGTAAGTCAGCAATGTATATTTCAAAAGCTCACCGAAAGTCCACTCGTTCTCAAATCAGTTTAATATTCTCTGGGACGCGCTTACTGCGATTGAGCATCTACAAATTTTTGCCAGCATCAAAGGAATGCAGCCATCAAGAAGAAAAACGGTCAGCTCATCTCCGTAACTTTCTTTTCATTGTTTTGAGTTAGTTCTTTGATACAGGAGTGTAAACGACTCTTGCTCAGTTCTGATCTGTTGGAATCATCTCGGGGGAGGGTCAGCGCCTACAGTGAAGGGATGAAAAGGCGGCTGAGCGTAGCAATAGCTCTTATTGGTGACCCGAAAATAGTCTTCCTCGACGAACCAGTACGTAATGCAATGAACGTAAGTTTTATGTATATAATCCTCTTCCTTTTTGTCAGACAACAGGCATGGATCCAATTTCACGGAGGAAGGTATGGGAGATCATTGAGAAGTTAAAAACAGATCGAGCGATTGTCTTAACTACTCATTCCATGGAAGAAGCAGACAACTTGGGTGATAGTATTGCCATCGTAGCAAATGGCACACTTCGGTGTGTCGGTTCCTCGATTCAGCTGAAACAGCAGTTTGGAGAAGGCTACATCGTCACTTGCAGCGTTAAAAGCACGGATAACAAAGCCGCGGTCAAGGATTTCTTTAAGCTTGTAAGTTTCAAAACACTTCTGCGTTTAAGTTGTAATTCCTGTACATTTCTTCTGTGCAGTACATGGACGTTGTAGCGAAGGAAGAGACCAGGTCTTACATGTCGTTCATTCTTCCGCGCCGAGATGAAAATCTACTTGCGGTAAGACCCAAGCATGCATGTACACAATCTAATATTTGTGACATGTTTCTCTGGAAGGTTTTCTTTGAGTTGCTTCAGAAGAAGCAAGAAGAGCTTGGCATTTTAGACATCCAACTCAGCCTCTCAACGTTGGAGGAAGTTTTCTTAAACGTACTGGAAGGAACAGGACAATCATGCAATTCAGAGCTTAAAGACTAACCCAAGGGTATTCCTCTATGTTTAATTTTCTAGGGCCCCTCTTTGCAGCCTTGCATTCACCTTCTTCTCCAGCATTGATAGAAATTGATTTAATCCAGGCATTCTCCTGCCATTTTACAAGGCTGGCCACAAAGCCAACTTGCCATTACTTCCATTGCAGGTTGTCCATGGTGGTGGACTCATTCTTAGCAGGTATGCCAAAAGCTAAGGACTGTGTTGGGCATTTTTCACCAACTTAGCAGACTTTCTCATGCCCGGAGCTTTGAAAGTCCTTCAGTCAGAAGTGCCTCAACTGGCTCAATGAAAAGAGCCCGTCCTAACTTGGCAATATGAAGTGTTTACAAGCCCAACTAAAGCAAGTACCCATATGTATGCATGCAAGTCCACTACTTGGTGGTATTATCTCATTTTAATTATGGGATATGTCGGCTTTGTTGTTCTTGGTGGATTCTAACCTCAAGGAATAAGTTTCTCTTATTTTCTCTTATTAGTCCAAATGTAAAAATTATATCTAAGATATCCAAGCATATTCAAAAATATTCTTTAATTCAATGGCTGTAATATTCTGCTCTTAAAATCTTCTCTAATTTCTTTCAATTAACATTTATTTTTATAATCTTTCTTATCACTAATGCAAATCAAGTAAGAAATTATTAAGAGGGATCACTTCCAAGTTATCACTAATTCATGAGATGATTTTGGGCTTGCAATAATCAATCACAAAGACCATTAAGAGTTTAGGTAAAAAATACAAGTTATGATTTATTGAGAAGTAGATATGCCATAAATAGTCAAATTACCCTTTATCATCTTTTACATGTTGTGGTATAACACAATTTTTTTTATCATTAATCTATTTCTAACCTTTTGAGGAAATAATGCTATTTTGGTTGTTGTAGATTATTTTATGAAAAACTTATTTCTTCTCAATGAAGTGTAATCAACTAAAGAAAACAACTTAATTTATAAGGGTTTAAATATAAAAAGAAAGGGCCCATTAATAAAACTATACCCTTTTTTCTAATTACTTAAAGGTCTTGGGATAATTAGGATTAAGTATATTTGTGTTTAAGTAATATTTGGTTGGCTGACCTCCAAGAAGTGCAGATTCAGAAGCTTATATTTAGTATTAAAAGATTTCAAATTAGATATTATTAGAAAAAACAATACATCCCTTTTTCTAAATATAAAGGAAAAAAGCCCATGAATATTGTTTTTGGTTTGAGGTCACCCATCCTTGGGTAGGTGACCTCCTAAGAAAAAGGTATTTTATGAGAAACTTGACTCAATAAGAAGTAT
>NW_003314274.1:1938241-1965148 GCF_000143415.4 Selaginella moellendorffii
CGGTGGCGACTAGGTATTTTCTAACAAGTCTTTTGTTCTCTAATTTTTTTACATTTTATCTTTATTGCATGTGTGTGCATTGCTTATTGGGTTATTATAAACTTTAAAAAATCTAACTTAGGTATTTGTAAAGGGTTTAGTCCCTTGTTAAAGAGTTTAGAGTGATTGAAAATATATTACACTTAATTTATACTTCTAATTTCCTATAGACCAAGCACATAAAGATTATAGGTGGGAATTCATACTATGATATGTTAGTTAAGATTAAAAAGATACAAAAAGTTGGAAAAATTATCAATTTGTAAAATACTTTTGGTTTTTAAATTCTTTGCTTTTGTGAGTGCTTGGAATATGGAAAGGGAATACAGAAAATGTGTATATCAATTAGCCCAAAAACCCTAATTTATATATAGGAGTGAGTAACACGGGCTCGGGCTTAGGCTTGAGCACATGGGATGGTCCGGATTGAAACCAATTTGATGATTACCAAAATCCCACTATGCTAATGTTAATATACAACATTGTAGCTGTACACTTGGCCCTTATATCATCCCCTCCTCTCGGAATAATGGAAGACCATCAAAGTTTTCTGGTAGATGGGCTGGAATTTAGAGGAACATCAGGAGGAGGCATTTGCGGATCTGTAAGTGTATTAATTGCTTATGATCCCTTTGTATAAAGCATTTCAACCGCTACATATACACAATTTTTGGAGGATCGGCCTACTCGACGTTATGTTAAACCTCATAAACTTGTAGTTTAACTTACCAAAACACCCGATATGGTCCTTTCTACTGTGCAAGGAGCCCCTTAGATAAACCACATACCATAAAATGGGGAAAATGGACTAACACCAAGTCATCCACTTTATATTCTGCAGGTGGACAATGATGGGAGTTGTAGTGCTATTGTTGTCCCATTTATATGCGGTCTAAGTGTTCGGCAAACTCTGCTTGGATAAGTGGAAGAATGCTCGTCAAATATTGATCCTACAACCTAATATTGGCAGTTTGTGGCAATTACGAAAGTAAACCCAACTCCGTTAGTAGTATTGGATCATGATTATATAGGAGTTTATATGGTGAAGCACCAATAGAACTCTGCACATCTGTGACATATGCATACCAAAGAGACGGTAAATAACCATTCCAATCTGAATGCTGAAAGTTCACATACTTCGCAATCATCCCTTTGAACGTCCGAACGAGCCATTCCACTAGACCATCTGATTGTGAATGATAAGCACTCGTGAAAGTGTGGCATATCCCTAACCGAGATGTCAAAACATGAAATGCCTTAGCCATAAATGTGGGACCATTATCTGAAAGAATCCACTTTGGACAAGAATGCTGGAACATCACTCGATTGAAGAGGAAGTATCTAACAGGCTAGCAAGAGCATTAACTTCCACCCAACGAGTTAAGTAGTTAGAAGCAATAATAACATACTCATTACTAGCAATCAACCATGGAAAATGTCCCATAAGATTAAACCCCACCAACTCAAATGGACGGGAAATTGCAATTAACTTCAACCATCCTTTTGCGGTATGAGGGGGAGTATTACGAGTTTGGCACTAAATGCAGCTATGCACATACCGGATAATATCACGTCGCATCTCCGGCCAATTAAAAGATTTGTGCAGCTTCTTAGTCACACGACGATGTCCCATATGCCCGCCTAGAATAAAAGAATCATGGTAGTCAAGGAGAAACTGTGGAATAAAGACGGAAGGCACCACCAGCTATAAAGGATCATTAGGATCTGTTCCCATAAAATAAAGAAGGCCATCTTCAAGGTGATATTGAGAATGTAAATGCCGGAATGGCAAGTCATCAACAAGTGATACAAGATTTTCAAACCCATCTCAAAGCCTTCAAATCCATGGCTCAAGCTTTTGAGACTCGCAAACCTCATCAAGAGAAGGTAGATCTTGCTCTGCACCTTGTGGATACTGAATGTCAAGTATAGCAACTGCCAACGGCACAAAATCCTCCTCTAGAAAATTCATAAATGCTAAAACAACAGACTCATCAGAAATATGATAAGAGAGTGGAGAAGGAAGAGGAGTTTAAGATAGAGCATCAACATCAACCATAAAACTCCCTAAGTGATGAATAACATCAAAATTATATAACTGAAGCTTCAAAGCCTACCAAGTAGTACGACCAACTAGGTTCTTTCACTTCAATAATAAAGTAATGACAGCATGATCACCTTCAAGTAACATCTAAGAACCATGTAGATATGCATGAAGTTTCTCAAAACCCAAAATTACTACTAAACACTCCTTCTCTGTTGTGAAGTAGTTCACCTCTGTTGGTTCTAATGTATGGTTTATATATGCAATGGGATGGCACTGACCAAGCACACTCAGGCTCTTTTGCATCAACACACCTCCAAGACCAATATCAAAAGCATCCATACGTAAAATAAAAGGTTGAGTATAGTCAGGATATGCCAAAACCAGAGGAGTAATCAATAGCTTTTTAAGATCCACGAATATCCACTCACAATCTTGAGACATGATAAAAGATGACATTGATGACTTCAGCAATGCTCGCAATAGTGTAGTGTAATCAGAAAGATGATCCACAAAATGACTAAGATACTGCACCTTGCCCAGGAAGTGCTACATATCATTCACACACTTCGGAGTATGGAACTTTAGAACAACCATAAGTTTGTTAGAATCAACTTGCAAACCCTCACGAGAAATATGGTACCTAAGATAAGTTGTGTCCTTGAACCCAAATACGCACTTTGACCGCTTCAACTTTAAAACAACATCCCTTAGCCGATTCAACACTTTACAAACATTACAAATGTGTTCCTCCCACATCCCCTCCGAGTTGATCGCCTTTGGCATATCACAAAGAACCTCATCCATCATTCGCTGAAAAGTTGCTAAAGCATTATTCAAACTAAACGGCATCACCAAGAATTTGTATAAACCAAACAATATACGAAAAGCAACTTTTAAGAATATCTTCTTCGGCCATCGATACTTGCCAGTACCCAAAAGCAAAATCTAGTTTGGTGAACCAACAACTTCCCCAAACGATCTAAGAAATCAACAGTGTGAGGAAGAGGGTACACATTCGGGATCGTCACTTCATTTAACGGATGATAGTCGATGCAAAAACGAATACTCCCATCAGGTTTGGTTACAAGATGAAGTTCATATACCCAAGGACTCCACAACTTCCAAATAACAACCTTCTCCAACATATTTGCACATAAAATCTTGATCTCTTTAGGTGTCGACGACAAATAGGAACCTTGATTGGACAAGCATCCCTAGTTGAAATTAGATGACGTGTGGCACTCTTGGCCACAAACAATAGGTCAAATTCAAAGAGATCAAAATACTCTTTCATAAACTAGCTAACTATTACAACACAAAGATTGTAAAAGGGATCGAAAAAGGGAAGAGCAAAACAAGATAGAAATATAGAAGGAAATAAAGGGGGGGGGATAAAAGTAATGGAAGTAGAGGTAGAAGTAAAGAGATGAAGAGGTACAAAAGTGAGAAGAATAGATAAAATATAGAGAAGAGAAGCCTCAAAGTTACACTTTGCATGATTGCACTACAACTAATCCATACCAAGAATGAGGTCAAAAGCTTGACTCAATATCACCCGCAATAACTGCAACCCAAGCTTGAGATCGCACACACACACGATCAGATCTGCCTCATTCTGTGCACATGCATATGTACGGCTATTGCCATAAAGAATGAAAACTAGTCTGCCGCACGATGCAAGTGTAGACGGCAACATGTGGCAATAGGTCAAGCAATAGAAGATAAACTCGAACCTGTATCAACCAACATGGAAAGAATAATAAGAGACCTTTTATTATAAAAACAAGCTTGGAAAGTAAACACTGGGTGAACCCCTTGATGATACTCCCGAAAGAAAAATGAAGGGGTCACTGACTTATTCACATAACGTCCCTTCATTATTCGCACGACTCCTCATTTCTCAAATGCATCTTGGTGTCCAGACCTTCCACTGCAGCACCACCAATAGAACGTTATTGATGCCAAGGTTGTCAAGACCCCCAACAAGATCAAGACTGGAAAATGCAAAAGACAAAGAGAAAAACTAGTGGAAACAAAGAAGAAGCCTTAGACTGGCGTTGATTCAGATTGTGGAGAAATGGAACAAGGCTAACCTATATATACTATAGGTTGATGAAGCTCCACCACTCTTGGATCATGGACGACCTAAATATAGCTGAGGTCGAGGAGGCGCCACATTAACATCAGGAATGTGGCTCGAGACTCAGGAATCGTACAGGAAATCAGAGAGTCAGAAATAGGGAAGTGTCTCGAGAGTTAGGAATAGGGAAGTGTCTCGAAAGTCAGGAATAGGGAAGTGTCTCGAGAATCAGGAATGTGGTCTGCAGGTCAGGAATCTGGTGAGAGTCAGGAATGTGGCAAGAATTGGGGGATTCCTAACAAAGGTCTCCACCCAGGAAATGGAGGTTGTCAATCCGGAAAACACCGACAACGTCGATAAGTGTGACCAACTTCATCACATGCCCAACAGTGAACATCATGGCCATGACTATGTCCTTGCCCTTGTTCTTGAACTTCAGCAGTAGTGGCATCAACCTCCATTGGAACATGACTATTGGCCACAGGAAGTGGAGCGAAATGACGTGTAGCGAGAAGTGGAAAAAGTGATGTCTCGTAACGTTGTCCCAAGTGAAGAGTATTGTCAAGGGTAGTTGGAGCAAGTGCATGCACAAGTCCGATAAAATCCTGATGAAGTGCTAGCCATAACATTTCTAGCTTGATCCACTCCAACATATTTAACTCCGCATGAAGTAAGAGGGTTTGGAAATGAATGCCAAATTGCATCACCAACTCAAATGGCCCTTAACGAAGATGATGCAATTGTTAGAATGCATCATCACAATCATCGGCATATCCGAATACGTGTTTGAAGACGTCTGGAAGAACACTCCAATCCCGAGTGGTTGCACTTAAACCATTGTACAACTATAGTGTCATCCTATGGATGGAAAAGCTAGATCTAAACCAAAATCTTGAAAGGAAAGAACAAAAAAAAGGAAATGGAAAAAGCTAGATTTAGATAATGCAAAAGTTAGATCTAAACCAAAATCCCAAATCCAAACACTCCTCAGGGACAATGAAAGGTGCCCCTCATCTCCACTAATATGAGTGCTTGGAATATAGAAAAGGAATAGTGTATATCAATTAGCCGAAAAACCCTAATTTATATGGTGCAAATTGAAATCAATCTGATGGCTACCAAAATCTCATTATGCTAATATTAGTATATGGCATCATAGCCGTACACTTAGCCCTCACACTTCCAATAATTGTATGGATTTTAAATTTAATAAAACAATTTTTTGTAGAAAGCTTTTCTTTATTAAATAAAATAAAATAGAAATAGTTTAAAGTTAGAAAGAAAAGTATTTTTATATAAAGATCTAAACAAAAATCTGGAAAGAATTATCACATCTAGCAATTAAATATATTTTTGGTATTATGCAGTAAAGTTTGGTTTGCTTTAGTTCTGTTTATTTTTAAATTAATATAGAAAGTAAATATTTTTTAAATGTAATTTTTAAAATTAAAATAAATTTAATTTTCCTATTTAAGTAAATACTTTTATTATATTTTAGTTCTCATGGATTATAGGTATTTATATTCTGTTTTATTTATTACTAATATGGTTCTACTTATTATGGCAAATAAGTTATTATGTATACAAGTTTGTAGTGAATATAATGGTTGTAAAAAACTCTGTGGCACACCATGTTTTCACCACGATCAATGTGAAGGGTCAAAATTTTGTAATATACATTTAGGATTTTGTATTCCTATGACACAATTTTAGAATTCAGTATAAAAGTTTGGAAATATCATTTACACTATAAAATCATATCATAATTAATACTATAAATATATATAAACAAAAACATATATATGTGTTCAAGAATTGTTTGTGTTACTTATGCTATCAAATTTTTTAACTTATCACTCATACAATTGATCTATAAGCATTGAGAAGCTAGGCATATGTGAGGATGGGAATTGTAAAGAAATCAAATTTACACTTTCTTTAGGTTCTAAAAAATTTCTTTCTTCTTTTATAAATTATTTTGCTTTTTCCAAGTGAATTGGTGACAAGTGTTAGCAAGAGATTAATCCGAATAATGGCAATTAAAATTTTAAAAGTGATTAATTTTTCATATAAAAAATGTTTAATATTTTATAAAGTTCATGTGTAAGAAAATAAAAAGAATAACAATTCAAAATAAAATTTATAAGAGTAAAAATTATGGAAAAATTAACCCATGAATAGAAGTGCACCCCTTTTCAAGGTATTAGGAATAGTAATAAATTGGTAACCTCTCAAGAAGTCTAAATTTAAAATTTTACATTTTGTATCAAAAATATGATTGATTTTAAAAAATTAAATAAAATGACTTAAAAGATATACTTAATTGTAAGGAACTAAAGAAAACAACTTTAAATACAATTTATAGAAGTTCAAATATAAAGGGAAAAAGCATGTGAACAAAAGTGCATCCTTTTTTCCCAATTGGTTAAAGGTTTTAAAATAATTAATGTTAAGCATCATTAATTTGAGTAATATTTGGTTGGGAAAAATTTTAAGAGCTTATATTTTATATCAAAAGTGTCTCAAGTTATACTCTATTGGTTAGCTAAAGGAATTATACCATATTGAGATTGATTAGTTTTCCAATTTATATTAAAAATGTCTTGAGTCCAACTTTATTGATTAACTAGAAAAATCACACTACATAGATTGATTAGTTTTCTAATTGGTTAAATGTTTGGAATATTTATTCTTGGGTTTAAATGAATACAAATACACTCCTTTTTAGAAGATTACATTATGATGATGTTTCTATTACTAAGTTAAATGGCCTTCTGAAAAATTTAAATTCAAAAACTTACATTATAGTGGTGTTTCTATGGAAGTTTTGGTTTATATTATAGAAAGAATTCACTAGGAATATAAGTGTTTCAACTCTAGAATAGAAAGAGCTCTTAAATCTGGCAAATTATAAAATGATAGTCTTTGTAGTAAATAATTTGTTGAGTTGTGCAGCAATAATAATATGGTTTGCTTTATAAATAAAAAATCTAGCTAAAAAATTTATTATATTCACTTAAATTAAGATGTCTAATTCCACCCTTAGAATCAAAATGCTCATAATGTAATCTCTAGCCTAATGTCTCAATCAACATGTCCCCACACTAAAAGCCCATTTTCATTTTTCATTTTCATTTTTCTGCCTTCTTAAAACCAAGTTGGCATAAGTAGGGGGCAATAGATTGTATTGAACACTAGTGGTGATAAAAGGACTATGGGAGGCAATATATGAAGATCATAAAATATTTGTGCTAGATTAGGTGCAAAGTGTTCAATTCAAGATCAAGAATATGATGGTAGGCATTTTGAATGTATACTCTTTGGCTGACTATTCTTGAGAGAGAGCTCAATTTTCCAAGTTTAATATGCTCTACAAAATCATTGCAAAAGAGATTGATACTAATTTTACTAGAGACTATACATGGCACATAATGGAAGGGAAATAGCTAGTGGATACTATGCTTTTAACACAAGAACAAGTTAAGGACTAGGAACTACAAATGGCTTTGATTCTTTTAGACTATGAAAAAGTGTATGATAGTTGGGTATTCTTGCAGGCAGCCACTCTATATCAAGATGTAGTTCGTAAAGTTACAATAAATAGGACAATTGAAAACCTCTTTCATTAGAAGTCTACTAATTGTGTGTTTGCTTAATTTGTCTTTCTTTTAGTGGCTAACACACTACTTGTTGAGACTCATTGCAAGACAAACCAAGGGCCAACATAAATTTAGTGCCTTTATAGATGATATAAGAGTAGTTAGCTTGCTTTAATTTATTAAAGAGTACCTGACTCTTTAAATTATTTTAATGTAATATTATAAAAGTATAAAAAGAAAAACACATAATAATAATAATAATAATAATAATAATATTGAGAAGTTATTTCCAAATGTAGGAAAGTTTAAACTAGAGATTGATAGGATTTAATTAGATTTTTTTGTTAGTGTATTTAGTCTAAGCTTGTGATATTTATTTTGGCTCTTTCACTAGTATAAATTAACTGGTGTAATTCTGTTTAATCATTCACATAGTTATGTCTAACTTGTACTTGTCACCAATCCTATTACTTTTTGTTGTCAAGGAATTGCCATTGACAGCTGATAGTTGAGGTTTTTCAGTAAAGTGAGGTTTTGTTTTGTTTTGTTTTTTTCTTTAGATTATATAAAAATATTATAGTAAATGATATTTTAAAAAATGCCTTTTGCCTCCCGTTAAACACCATCATGATTCAATCTCTCTCCACTTACCTGGCAGTGATGTGGCATCAGGCCTTCTTTTTGTTTTATCTCCAGCACACTCCCCTCTCCTGTCTGTCACCGCTGTGCACTCCCGCCTGCGGCTCCTGCCCGCCCGCACTCCCACCCAGCGTGTGCCCTAATCACTTCCACGTGGCCACAGCCCCAACACCAAATTTCAATCAGCGCGCACATGGATGCCTTTCTACGTGCTTTACGTGGCCAATGAGTGTCATGGATGACCATTAGGAGTGGTAAACTTATGAAATCTTCTCACTAATTTATATATGCAATATAAGTATATAAAGAGTTTCTATTTATTCTTTGCTAAGATTGAGTTTTTTGTTTAAAGAGCTTTTCTTTCTTGTCTTCCTCTGCCTAGTAAAAGGAGTTGCTTCTAGACTACTAGAAGCTTTTCTTTTACCTGTAATTCTTGCCACTAAAGGTTTTGCTCGCTTCAAAGATGTACCATAACTATCAACACGCTGTTGAAATTCTGTTGTAGGATGAATAAGATTGTCTGGCCTAGCTTTAAAAGTTGCAACTTTCTGTTATATCATTTCTAAATCGTTGTCAACCATAAATAAAAAAGCTTCTTCATCAAGAAGATTTTGTAAGATATCTATCATCTTTTGTTGTAATATCGCTTTTGTAACTTTTGATGGAGTAATATCTTCCTGCTCAAAGTTCATATCAATATTTAAAATTTCTTTAATGTAAATGTAAGCAACCAAAGAGAATAACTCAAGAGACGATCCATGGGGTTCAAATATAAAAGGAAAGTTGACCTCCCGGGAAGTCCAAACTCAGGAGTTTACATTTGGTATTGGAGGGGTCTCAGGTCCGACTCTATTAGTTGGCTTAGAGGAATCACACCATATGTTGATTGACATTTGGTAGGTCCAATTTGCTCTGCTAGGCTCGACTCGAGGGGTAGGGTATCAAGAGAGTAGGGCTTTCGGGAGAGCTGCGGCTCTTAGCTTCCGTTCACGAGGGCGTGAACTTGTAGGGAAGCGTGGTGGATTGTAAGCAACCAAAGGGAACAACTCAAGAGACGATCCATAGAGGTTCAAATATAAAGGGAAAGGGTTCATAAATAAAAGTGCATTCCCTTTTTTAATCGATTAAGGGTCTTGGGACATTTGGAGTTAAGTGTCCTTGGGTTTGAATAGTACTAGGTTGGGTGATCTCCCGGGAAGTCCAAACTCAGAAGCTTACAGTAAATTACCTTTATAATAGTCCTTAGTTGAATTTCTTGTTGATGCTGTATATTTTGATGGATATCTTCCTACTCAATATTCATATATATTAGTATATAAAATATGCTAGTTTACCTTTAATGTAGTCTCCAATTGAATTTCTTGCTCATGATAAACATTTTGATGGATGTTTTCCTGCTCAAATTTTTAATTAATAAATGAAACACCTCTGTCATAGCTTCCAAGTCAAGTGCTTCAAAATCTTGATGACGATAAAATAAGTCATCTAACCTAAGTTCTAAAATTGCATGCGATTGTGATGGTTGAACCTCATAACTAGTTGTAGTCCAATCGGTTTTTTCTCCTTGTTTTAACATAATAACTTTTTTTGATGCTTACAAAAGTTTCCTTTGGTTGCCCACGGATAATTACACTAAGTCGAAAAAGCCCAATTATTGTGTCCTTCACCCCCGACAACAAGATACCATATAGCTAGATCTGAAGAGGATTGTACATAGGATTTGTGAGTATTATCCTTATCAAATTTTACTTGAGAGTTGTTAATATTTCTTGCTTTAACAATCGCACCATCGATTAGTTTTTCATATGCATAGTTTCAGATAAAACCATAATCTTTGCAATAACTAGTAAATAAGTACCTTGCATGAACCTTAGTAATAACTTGATGAATTGCCCAATCCATCCTTCGATTGTGGGCATGTTTTTATTTGGACGAGAGTATAGCTTTCATATTTGCATGAAATGCCTCAATTAAATTATTTGTCTCCTTGTTAGCATGAGGGAAATTTCAGCAGCAACAACCCACATATCTATCAAATATAAATTAAAATAAATTATAAAAATTAAAATATTGATTCACTTACCAACTTTTTCCTTCCATTCGTCTTGAAAATACTTGATAAAGGCTGCTTTATTTTGAAAGTCCACCTCAAAATTTTCAATATGTTATTTAATCTCAGCTTGCATAATATATCATCATGAAAAGCTATATGAATTGAATGATACATAATCTCCGAGATGTTTTCATATTTCCATCATAATATCCCAAGATTTCACCTTCCGAATACTATGTTTGAGCCAATTCCTCCTTACATGCCAAATACATAATAGAATTTGACAATCAAATGTAGCTTTATTTAAAAGAAAAAAATTATATTATATTATATCAAATTAATTACCTTATAGCATTAATCTCTGCTTTAGTATCATCAATCATTATCGCACATGTTTTCGAATTTGGCATGTGTTCTAAAACTCATTTTTTAAGAGCTATCATCCAATTCTTCATATGTTCTCCTTTCTCACTAGAAGTTAAAACCCATGCAATTGGAATACCATTTCCATGATAATCAAAAGTAAGCATGGTGTATAATGGGAACTTTAAATTATTAAATATTATTTATTAAAAAATGAATGAAAATTTTACCTTATAGCAATTAGTTCCAAAAGTTGCATCAAGACTCAATAAATTGCCATTTTTTGTAGTTGCTAAGTTGTCTGAATCCCAATAGTAAAATTGTAGCACACCTGAATTTGGAGCCGAACTCCAAGCCCGTTGCGCTACAAAACGAGGGTCCGGTACAATCCCATGAGCACCAGCTCCTAGTATCTAGCACCTACATACAAAATGGTGTCAGACGGAGTTTGGCACAATTTTGGCATACCGGTGGCCTAACGCGAGGAGGAGGGTACCCCACCGACTAGAGCAGCGTGGAGCTTGGGCTTAGACCCAAGCCGGACGCAGAACAAGGAGCGACACAGCCCAGCAGAAGCTAAACTAATGTCTTAGGTGGTCGGACATGCATTCCAACCACTATCCCTACTATACATTTGGAACCCCCCACAGCCCCCTCTCCCCCCCCTTGAGGAACACAGGCTTTGGGCTTTCACCCCAAGCCTCCCTTAGTACCAGGAGTTAGTCTCTGGGACAAGCTCAAAACTTATTAAATATGGAATGATGCTAGATTGCGAATTTGGATACAAGATGAACACCATTGTGTTCGAGCCAATCTCTACATTCCATAAATATGCCAAATGAGCTAATCTAGACACTTTCCATAAATAGCATTTGGGACCGAAATGAGACTAACACAAAGGGCGTGATAGCGAGGGTGTTTGGCAGACATGGTAAGCTATCATCTAGCGAATATTGAGGGACTAGTCTCAATATTGCGGGAGTTCCCAACATTAGCAAGTGCAAGTCAACATCATGAGTTTCTCGTCACTATGTCAAGTATGCTTGACTTAATGACAACTTAGGATTTCCTTCCTTAGTGCCCTTCTGGTCTAAGTGCACATGTGTTGACCAATTTCTCAACTAGCTTGGGTGGAGACCATAAAGGGAACCAGCAATACCGACCTCCTGCCATCCTGGCAGTAAGGAGAGAGTGTCCGTAAGGACTAGCCGACAAGTATCTTTCGACACCTGAAGTCACATTCGCGACACTCTCCCCCCCTTAGGGAAGATCAACATCCTCGTCGATGCATACCCGAGTCTAGCAAACCATCAAGGAAACAACTTCGAAAGTTAACGGAAAGCACACTATGTGGGAAACGCACCGACTTAAATGAGTCATGGAACGACCTCTCCTCTACGTCCAAAGACATCAAGACTCAGACACCCTCCGGCTGTCACCGACAAGGAAATGACTAACAAAGGTAGCCACCCTTGTTGCTCCGAGTACCACTCGACTTACAAAGGAATGATACATCCGTGCCCACAGGAACATAGGGAGAAGGCCAGAGGCCCAACTTCCCCTGAGCAAGAAATCAACCCCGTCGGGAAGATTTAGACAACTACTATAAATTGGCAAATTAAGTAGTTTACACGACCACGCCCCTTTTTTCGAAAATGAGTCATTGAGAGAGAGGTGGGGACTTGTGATCAGTCTATAATAGTTATCCCCATGGTTATGGATTGGACCCATGCACCGAAGTGCCGAAGTCAACCTGCCAAAACTAACCCAAGTATTAACGAACGAAAGAAATGACATTTTTTATTTATAGAAATATATTACTTTATTAATTTACAAGATTTATTACAAGATTTACAAAAGCTATTTTTTATTACTATTCTCATACTCCAGGACAAGCTCACGAGCATGTATAAGATTCCTAAGAGGTTCCCAAGTTGATTCACAAGATGGGTAACCTTTCCACTTAACTAGGTATTCCTTCGCACGACCACCACGTGCCTTACGAGACAAAAGGATGGCCTCAACCTCATACTCCAGTTCACCATCAATAACATCTAGAGCTGGACGAACATCCCTAGAGCGGCCAGGATCCTCATTATATGGGGCCAGTAAACTGACATGAAACACATTATGAAGGCTGGACATCTCTTGGGGTGTCGCGAATGTGACTTCGGGTATCGAAAGTTACCTGTCGACCAGTCCTTACGGACACTCTTTCCTTACTGCCACGATGGCAGGAGGTCGGTATTGCTGGACCCTTTATCAGTCCCTCTTGTGCTAGTGGAGTTAACTGGGCATTTCGAGTGTACTTAGACCGGACGAGCATAAGGACGGAATTCCTACGTGTTATTAGCTAAGCATACTTAGCCCGGTAAGGAGTTCCCGTCTCGTTATGTCTTGCACTGGCTAGTGACAAGAACCCTCGCGTATTGAGATTAGTCCCTCAATATCGCTACATGATAGCTTACCGTGTCTGCCAAACACCCTCGCTATCATGCCCTTGTGTTAGTCTCATTTCGGTCCCAAATGCTAATTATGGAAAGTGTCCAGATTTGCTCATTTGGCATACCTACGGAATGTAGAGATCGGCCTGAACACAATGGTGTTTGTCCCATGTCCAAATTCACAATCTAGGGACATTCCATATTTAGTAAGTTTCAAGCTTGTCCCAGAGACTAACTCCTGATACTAAGGGAGGCTTGGGGTGAAAGCCCAAAGCGTGTGTTCCTCAAGGGGGGGGGGCTATGGGGGGTTCCAAATGTATAGTAGGGATAGTGGGTAGGTCGGGCATGGCCGACTAACCTGAGGCATAGTCTAGCTCCCGCTTGCGTGCCTGTCCTTGTTCTGCGTCCGGCTTGGGTCTAAGCCCAAGTTCCATTCCATGCTAGTTGGTGGAGTACCCATATCCTCGCGTTAGGCCACCGGTATGCCGAAATAGCGCTAGACTCCGTTTGGCTCCGTTTTGCGTGCTGGTCCTGGCATTGGGATGCTGGTTGCTCCAGGACTGTTCCAAGTCGCTCCGGGCTCCTGTCCCTTCGCTCCTTGGGCTGTATGCTCGGGAGTTGCTCCGTGGTCCGGTTCCATCACTCCTTGGCGTCACGCTTGGGAGTTTGGCACCGTTCCTTCGTTCAGTGGCCCAAGGCCCTGAACCTCGGGTTCCTATGGACACGTGGCACGGACACATGGTATGTGACACGTGGCATCTGTCACGTGGCACAAAGAGGGTTTAGGTTCCGCTTCGTGGTGTTATCCTATGGTAAATCACCATAGGATAAAGGGTCAAAACCACGTGCGCTACATTTGGTATCAGAGGATGAGTCTCAGCGAGTACTATTCAATGAGATTGGGCAACTAGTCTCGTTGCATACGCAGAGATGAAAACGATGATCCGAGTGGGTACACGTTTGGGTGCAAAGGCTTCGCAATTGGTTCCTTGGGTATGGATATTGTTACCTTATTGTACCTTATGATGTGAGCTTGCGCTTGGGCTCATAGGATGGATTTGAGTTGTTCCGGTAGCACGAGTTTAAGCTTGAGCTCGTGAGTGAGGCGCATTAGCAACTCGAGGTTACACTTTGAGTTGGCAGGATTAATGTTAGCCTATCGGTGGTTCCATGAGTTGTTCCATGTACCATGGGTGAAAGTAAACTTTCCCTGAGTTTGCTATGAGTGGCAAATAGGCTGGTCCGTAGCTGTTTAGTACGGCACTAGTGGATCCTTCCTAGGCATGATTATAATTGGATCAATCAAGACTGTAGGGAATAGTCTATTGGTTCAAGTAATCATTGCTGTGCTCTCTCATAAACTTTTCTTGGATTGAACTGAAGGCAGTGTGAAAGCAAGCTTGAGGTTTGGTCAAAGATGAGACCGAAAAGAGAGTCATCGAGGACGGAGGATCAAATACGTAAATCATTTTCTCTTCTTGGAGAGATGATTTGCAATGAGGTGTTAACTCATTGCTTGTGTTCACATTATGCAATCAAGAGTCCCTACCTTGATGCATATTGGAGATGATGGTCTTACAAATGGTGAGTTATGGGATGGATAGTGGTGAAACACTAAACCATTTTGTCTAGGCTCGCTATTGGAAGACTTGGGTTGCAATGCTCAATTCTTTTCAGGAGGAACCTTGCTATTGCTCCTTAGGTAGCTTGGTGTTGGATTAGTGTTGAGTTTGGTCGGAAAGAGAGTGGCATGAGCTTGTCCGTGTTGTGAACAAAAGTTAGTGGTGTTGGGTGTCGTAAACCTCTATTGGTGGAGTGTGGCATTTATGTTGCATTTTGTTGAATCGAGTTGGCATTTGATACTCACATAAACGTTTGAAGTAATGACATAGGCATTGCTCATTGTGTTACTCAATTGATGATCAAGTCATTGTGATACTTATATCATATCCATGTGATAAAGAGCAATGTGTTTACGAAGTTGCTTGGGTAAATGATGATCAACCCCAAAGTGGTTGATGGAGAAGCTAGTCTACTTGCACGAAGTAGCATTGTAGTAGCTTTGACTGGATTCTCAATGGTGGTCCATTATGCTAAGCTTATGTTAGTACCTTGTTTCCTTGAGGGTTTGCCCATAAGGTGTTGGGAATGGGTTGTAGCATTCATTTGCTATAGCTCATCTGTTGATCCGTTAGCACTTGGAGTAGATTGTTGGATGGAGAAGATGTGTAGTTGGGGCATTGACATCACTAGCACTTGTGTTAGTGGAAGTGGCATTGTTGATTCGAGTGATGAGGAATTTTCCTTAGAGCTTGATTCTCCATGTCATTTTTCTTGTTAGTGTTTTGGCTTCACATTGGATCTTGAAGGTGATTGAAGAAGAGTGTTAGTGCAATATGGATATCCGAAGATGTGGTCTTCGTGATCAAGCCTTGGATGTTCATTTTGCACTTTGCGGATGTCGGAGTTAGATGTCGGAAAAATGGGCAAAGATGTTCGATACTTAAGCATGTTGTTCGATCATGAGAATTTTTGTTGAGGTGAACCTATGTGGAGTTGTTAGTAGGAGGAAGTTGGTTGAGTCTTGAAAGCTTGCAATCCTGGACTGAGAGTCATTCTTTCTCTAGGATGGAAATTTTCCACAAATTTTCTTAGACTTTTCCAATGGCTGATCTATTGATCACTTTGCTCGAAAACCATTCCATTTTCGAAAGCCAGTACAAACTAGTGAAGGGGTTGGAGTTGACTTCGGTTGGCTTAGATCTTAGTAGGTAGTTTGTATGATGCGGCCCGAAAGGGATGCTGACTTTTGAGGCTAAGGCAATTAAGTTGGATAGAGTCTAGAGTTGGTATAGAAAAGTGGCCGTTACACTTTTCTAAGAAGGGTGACTCTTGTGCCTTTCTTTTGTAGCGTTGTGCTTGGTGGCAATTTGCACCTTGCATTACGTTAGACTCTATGAGAGTAGTGAGTTCTCACTGATCTTGACTTGGTCTTGGTGGCCCTGCACCTTGGCTGAGGATGGTGATATCCAACTTAGTTGTTTGAGGTTGAGATGTTGGCACCCGTACTATAGCTTTGTCTATGAGGAGGTTGTGTACCGATGTGAGTTCATCTCATGGTCTTCACTTTAGTTTCGACTGAGTGTTGATCGTGCATAGCTAGCCTCTTCAAGGCATGCTCAGAGCTAGTGGCTAAATGTTTTAATGAGCTTATTACGGTTGAGTTGGATTCGAGTGGTCATTTAGTTTGTGCTTGTCCATGAACTTTTATCTCATGTTTGAGGTATTATGTTTATGCTAGATAAGTATATAACTTGATGACAAGAGTTGGTGTTTGAGTCTTGTGAACGCAAGTTGAGGAGTGATTGTTAGTTGCTTTGCGACTAGTGATTACTTGTAGACTTCATCAAGGACCGTTGACACTTGCTTTGCTCGATGATGATTTAGCAGTGGTGGGCTTGCTTTACCGAATAGTGTTGCGGAGGATCGTGTCGTTAGACATACATGGGTTTTCCATGTTGACATGTCGACTCTACCTCTGTTGATATCATTTGGTTACATTTAGTCCGTAGTGTTGGATTTCATTGAGTCTTGGACGTGGTGAATCACTCCTTGATGATGTGTTATCTGTAACTGAGTATTGTTAGAGGATTGGTCTCGGTTACTAATTAAAGTATCTTCGACCTTGGTTAGCTTGGTTGCTGGAAAGCTCCGAGTGGTGATTCACTCATGCTTTCTTCTAGCTTTGTTTTGGTGTTGATGGCATTGAAGTGATGCTTTGTCATTGACATTGTTGATATTGAGATCTGAGTGAAATGAGATATCCTTCCAAGGATTGATATTGAGTTTCACTAGTCTTGATGAATATAGTGTTGATGATTTGGCTATAGCTTTGTGTTGTTGGCATTCGTGTATTTGCTAGTTAGCAACTGTGTTGACGTTCAAACGAACTGAGTGGCAAGTTGAGTTAGTTGTGTTCTAGACGAGATTATTTAGTAGAGGGTTGAGCTTTAGCTTTTCCTTGAAAGGTGATTTAGTCGTGGACTATGCTAACTCTACGAGAAGAAGAGTTAGTGATCGATATTAGAATGTTGAGTCCTTGCTGGATTTGAGTTCGGAATATAGCAATCATTAATGATTCTTTTTGAGCTTGTTATGAAGTGAGTTACGTCTTGCTATAGATGGATTCATGGAGGATCGTTTGATGATCACTTGTTGAGCATAGCTCCATTGTGCTTAGCTTTTGGATTGATGCAGAAATGCTCTTCATTAGCTTTAGCATTATGAAGTTTAGCTTATGGATGTGTTGAGGAAGATATTATGAGTTGCATCACGATTTCTTCTTTCACATTGAAGTTAGCTTCTATGTGACTTGTGATCATTGTTAGACAAGACTTGGCTATAGACTTCTTTGAACTTTCGGTTCCTTGAGTTTTATGCTCATTGTTCCATTTGTTTGAAGTTGTTGGGGGAAGGCATTTTGGCTCATTAGCTTCGATGTTGAAGTTGGTTTTTGCATCTAGCAATCATAGGTGATGATTAACTATCATCTAGGAAAGTTGATTATCCATGTCAAAAAGTTTTGCTTGATTATTGTTGGTATAGAATGGTTTGCCGTTCTTCGGGATGGTGGATTCCTACTTAGACGATGATTATGCATTTCTTTATTGATGGAATGATTGACGATCTTTCATGATAGTTGGTTGTTCTCTTTGATGGCTTTTGGCTTTTCGCAATACCACATGTTCTTTGTGGTTTGCTCTGGATTGGTCTCTTGAGCTTGAGACATCCATAGGATGTTGCTAATACTTGCTTAGGCAACTTGAGTTCCTTGATATTGTTGGCTGGGATCTATTTAGATTGGCTTTTGTGATAGTTGGCAGGCATGAGTGTTTGTTGGTCTTACCACATTCATTCTCTTCTATTGATTGTTGCTCGAGTTAGTTTTGATAGATTTGGATGTTATTTCCTTCGGGTGATACATTCGCGAGCATTGTGCTTGTTAGTCAATGATACTTTGTGTTCTTTGAGTTGTGTTTTGTGAGTTGTTTGGCATGCTATCTGCAATCTTTAATAGTTAAATTTTATCATTGAGTTTACTTAATGATATACTTGCTATTGAATTTTGTTTAATGGTGAATCCTATGTTTACCAATTATGCTGATCTTGGTGGTTCCTGCACTATAATACTAGTTTATCGGATGATAACTTACTTGGAATACTTTTGTGTTCTACTCTAAGCTTTATTCACTGATAATTAAATCTTTAAGATATCATTGTTTATGACTTTGATATAGTCCCTCTATATTGATCTTTGAGTTTGGGCCAGTATAGGCAGACTGGCTTTGGCACTTCGTGTGCATGGTGAAATCTCTAGTCATGGGGTAGCTACTGTCGACTGGTCACATAACCCGCCTCTTTGTCGATGTTCCTTGTTCCGTGAAAGGGCGTGACCGTGTAAACAACTCTAAACTGCCTGTTGCCAGTAGTCTATCTAAACCTTACCGACGGGTTTGGTTTCTTTGCTTAGGAGGGTCGGGGCCTCTGGCTTCTCTCTCTATGTTCCTGCGGGCAGGGCATATCACACTTTTGTAAGCTGGGTGACTCCCAGAGCAGCAGGGGTGGCTGACTCCGTTGGTCATTTCCTTGTCGGCGACGGCCGGACGGTGTCTGAGCTGGTAGCGCATCCGCGTTAGACAAAGAGGTTGCCCCCTAACTCATTTAAGTTGGTGCATTTCTCACATAGTGTGAGTACCGTGAACTTTTTCTGGAGTTGTTTCCTTGGCGGTATTCTAGACTCGAGTATGCATCGACGAGGACGTCGATCTTCCCCAAGGGGGGGAGAGTGTCGCGAATGTGACTTCGGGTATCGAAAGTTACCTGTCGACCAGTCCTTACGGACACTCTTTCCTTACTGCCACGATGGCAGGAGGTCGGTATTGCTGGACCCTTTATCAGTCCCTCTTGTGCTAGTGGAGTTAACTGGGCATTTCGAGTGTACTTAGACCGGACGAGCATAAGGACGGAATTCCTACGTGTTATTAGCTAAGCATACTTAGCCCGGTAAGGAGTTCCCGTCTCGTTATGTCTTGCACTGGCTAGTGACAAGAACCCTCGCGTATTGAGATTAGTCCCTCAATATCGCTACATGATAGCTTACCGTGTCTGCCAAACACCCTCGCTATCATGCCCTTGTGTTAGTCTCATTTCGGTCCCAAATGCTAATTATGGAAAGTGTCCAGATTTGCTCATTTGGCATACCTACGGAATGTAGAGATCGGCCTGAACACAATGGTGTTTGTCCCATGTCCAAATTCACAATCTAGGGACATTCCATATTTAGTAAGTTTCAAGCTTGTCCCAGAGACTAACTCCTGATACTAAGGGAGGCTTGGGGTGAAAGCCCAAAGCGTGTGTTCCTCAAGGGGGGGGGGCTATGGGGGGTTCCAAATGTATAGTAGGGATAGTGGGTAGGTCGGGCATGGCCGACTAACCTGAGGCATAGTCTAGCTCCCGCTTGCGTGCCTGTCCTTGTTCTGCGTCCGGATTGGGTCTAAGCCCAAGTTCCATTCCATGCTAGTTGGTGGAGTACCCATATCCTCGCGTTAGGCCACCGGTATGCCGAAATAGCGCTAGACTCCGTTTGGCTCCGTTTTGCGTGCTGGTCCTGGCATTGGGATGCTGGTTGCTCCAGGACTGTTCCAAGTCGCTCCGGGCTCCTGTCCCTTCGCTCCTTGGGCTGTATGCTCGGGAGTTGCTCCGTGGTCCGGTTCCATCACTCCTTGGCGTCACGCTTGGGAGTTTGGCACCGTTCCTTCGTTCAGTGGCCCAAGGCCCTGAACCTCGGGTTCCTATGGACACGTGGCACGGACACGTGGTATGTGACACGTGGCATCTGTCACGTGGCACAAAGAGGGTTTAGGTTCCGCTTCGTGGTGTTATCCTATGGTAAATCACCATAGGATAAAGGGTCAAAACCACGTGCGCTACATGGGGAATATCCAACTGATAGGATACATCACCCAATCGTTTCAACACCCGATAGGGTCCAGCATATCTCGGCAAGAGCTTCCGAGACAAAGAACCCTTAATGTTCAAGTTCCGGGAAGATAGCCACACCTAATCTCCCACTTGATAGGATACATTCCGACGATACTAATCCTTATCATGTCAATACCTATCCTGAGCTTTGCCCATTGCCTCAGTAGCTCTAGACCAACCTTGGCGTAGCTACTCTGCATAAGTCTTAATAGTCAGGACCAACACTTTGGACATTGGTTTCGGGACAACAATCTATTGAGGCACCCCACAAGCATTCCCTTGCAGCATCTCCTATGGAGAATAGCCTATAGCACTGTGAAATGTGTTGTTATAACAGATTTCTACTATATCCAAATGCTCAACCTAGTCGGGTTGGTCCACCGCGACATAGTACCGCAGATAATCCTCAACTTGAGCATTCACACATTCGGTCTGCCCATCAGTTTGAGGATGATAAGCTGTACTAAATGTAGCGCATGTGATCATGGGATGAAATTTAGATATACTATCACCGTGGATCCTTGGAACCTTGGGGGATAAATGGGGATAAAATAGCCACTAAGGGCTCTCTCATCAAGCAATTGCCCCTTTTCCAGTTGGCTTAAGGGGAGAGAGATAAAGTGCGCTACAGTTGGTATCAGAGGAAATGGCATGGGTTTGATTTCCATTGATTAGTGGCTACCTAAAATATAATATACCCTTGAGCAAGGTATATTCTTACCCCTAAATTTGAAAATCATAAGTATTGGGCATCCATGCATACATCCTTCCTCTTGTGGAGCATCCCAGATGAACGTATCCACCGTGGGACTACGATACGGGTGGATGACTAGTTGCCTCACATGGAATAGCTAGTCTACACAATGGAAGGATTGGTAGATTCAGTGTGGAAATGGAGGTGTTGGTTCCCCTTGGCTCAGTAGGGGTTGTTAGTCAATAGTCAATGAGGACATTGACATCTCTGAAGGGGGGGTGAGTGTAGCACATGTGATCATAGGATGAGATTTGGATATACTGTCACCGTGGATCCTTGGAACCTTGGGGGATAAATGGGGATAAAATAGCCACTAAGGGCTCTCTCATCAAGCAATTGCCCCTTTTCCAGTTGGCTTAAAGGGAGAAAGATAAGGTGCATTACACTAAACTTCAACTTAGTACCGAACAACTGGAACAGTGTGCCCCAAAACTTCCCCGTAAACCTCGAATCCCTATCCGAGATCATCTCTTCGGGAAGACCACAAACTCGCACTACTTCATGGAAAAAGAGCTTTGCTGCTTGTTTCGCATTTACCATTCCCACAGTTGGAATGAAGTGTGCAATCTTTGACAACCGATCCACAACCACCATCAAAGTATCATAACCCTTAGACTTCAGCAAGCAAGTGATGAAATCAAGTGTCACACTCTAAAATGGCCATGCCGATGCTGGAATGCACTACAACTTTCCAGCCTGCTTCTCAGTTCTACGCTTACATTGTTGGCATATAGGGCAGGAATGGACATAGTCCGCTACATCACCTTCCATACCAGACCAAAAAAATCCCTTTTTCAACGAAGCCAGAGTCTTTCGCTGTCCACCATGTCCCGCTGCTGAAACATCATGATGTTCCCGCAGAAACAATTGTTGCAGATCCTTAGAGGGAAGATACAATCTTTCTTGCTTATAGAATATAAGCCCATCCCGAACTGAGAAGTGAAGCTTCACATTGGTGCGGTCAGCAACTTTTACTGCCTCACTACTAGAGTTCTGCTTCGACAACTCTGCACGGCATAAGATTGCCTTCGCCAATGGATCACTTCCATACGAAGCCTGAACGTCCTCCAACCAATCCAAACTGATTGCCGATATCACCCGGAATTGAGCTTGACGACTCAACGCATCCAAAATAATATTGTCTTTACCAGGTTTATATATGATTTCAATATCATATCGAGCAAGCTTCTCTTGCCAACGAGCCTGCTTCAGCGTAAGCTTAGGCTGCGTAGCAAAGTAACTTAGTGTGTTACTATCTGTATAAACCTTGGTATGTCCACCCAAGTAGTGTCTCCAGTGTTCAAGGGCCAACACTATAGCAAACATCTCTTTATCATGAATTGGCCATCTTCGTTGGGTTTCATCCAATTTCTTGGAATAGAACGCAACGGGACAACCATGTCACCTTAGCGTAACACCAACCGCTTTGTCACAATCTTGCTGCAACACGGCACCAATAGCATAGCCAGATGCATCACAATGCATTTCGAAGGGTTTATCAAGATCTGGGATCCTGAGAACAGGACCCGTAGTCAAGATCTCCTTCAACCGTACAAAAGCACGCTGACAAGCTGGTGTCTAGTGAAATGGAATACTACTCTTTGTCAACTCAATCAACGGAAGAGCAATTCTTGCAAAATTGCAGACAAACTTGCGATAGTATCCCGGCAAACTGAGAAATGAACGAACATCTGATACAGTGGTCGGGACTTCCCAAGACTTCACTTTTTCCACCTTCTTTGGATCGACCTCAATTACACCACCACCACCTATATGACCGAGAAAGTTTACGCGCAATTGACCAAAAATGCATTTACTTTCCTTAGCATATAGTTTGTGTTTGCGCAACTTCTAAAACACCAGCTCCAAGTGTTTCAAATGATCCTCCAATGTTTTGCTGAAGACTAGAACATCGTCGATATATAAGACAACAAATGTGTCCAAATAATCTCCAAATATTCTATCCATCATAGTGCTGAACATTGCCGGAGCATTGTATAACCTAAATGGCATGATAAGGAACTTATAAAATCCGTACTGAGTCTTAAAGGTTGTCTTCTCCACATCCTGATCTGCCACCTGTATCTGATGATACCCCAAATCAAGTCGCGTAAAATACTTAGCCTTTAAGAGTTGGTCAAACAAGTCATCAATGCAAGGCAAAGGATAATTGTTTTTGACTGTGATCTTGTTGAGTGCCCGATAGTCGATACACATCCTCATGGTTCCATTCTTTTTCATAACAAAAAGGATTGGCGCTCCATAAGATGACTTGCTTGGTCGAATATGACCTTTGTCAAGAAGCTCCGTGAGTTGCTTCTTAAGTTCAGCCATCTCCTTGATGTTCAACCGATATGGAGCTTTCATAGGTGGTTTAGAACCCGAGATAACCTCAATCCAATGATCAACCTCACGGCTAGAAGGTAGCCCTGGTGGTAAATCCTTCAGGAAGATATCCTGATTCCACGCCAACAACTCCAATATCTTCTTTGGTACAGGATCAACCCCATCACCAATTCGAACTGAGTCACTAACACTCTCAGCTTCCATCACTTGAACCTAGAAGGTCTGACATCCCCTCTTAGCTGCTTTTTGAGCGGTCCTCGCAATCAAGAACTTTGCATCCCAATCCTTTGAGGAGCACTTTTGCAACTGAAAGGACACATCGGGACATCCTTCGGACTTCAATATGATATGACTTTGTCCAGCACCATAAATCCCTTTTATATATTTGTTGAAGAAGTCCATACCAAACACCATCTGAAAATCTGGTATTTTCAACACTACCAAGTCCACTCTTTATTTCCACTTGGATATCTTTATTGGAACATCACTCACAAACTTTTTGGCTACTTGCCCACCTTCCGCAAACCAGAAGTGTATAGGCGACATTTGCTCAGCATTCAATCCTAACAACTTAACTAAGTCTTCAGATATGATGCTGTGCATAGCTCCCGTGTCAATCATCACTTGGATTCGGTATCCACGGACAAAGCCTACTAGATACATCAACAGATTAGTGTTTGCATTGACTGCAAGAAAAGCTCGAGGAAAGCAACGAAAGTTACTCACCTTTTCTTCCTCATAATTTGCATTGACCAACTCGTCAACCCCTTCAACTTCACCACCACCATCTTCCTTCATGACATTAACCCGAGACCTTGTCTTATGCTTGTTGGGACATTCCGAGGACCTATGTCCTGACTCTCCACAATGGAAGTAATGACCCACACTACCTATTCCGCTAGGAGCAAGTTTTGCAGGTTGCTACTACTTGTATCCACCAGGAGGAGGAACAAAGGGCCTAGGACCAGAAGAAGTTGCTGGTGGTCTCCAACCACCACCACCTTTGTTAACCATTGCTTGTGAGCCTCCAGGGTGGAACCTGCTTTCCACCCTCTGTTTCCAATCACCTTGTTTATTCCCAGAATTCCTATTCTTGTCCGAGTTACTAGCATATGGTTGCTAATATTGTTCCATGAGCGAGTGACTAAAGGCAATTTGCTGTGCTGCCTCCTTACACTCCAAGTACGTCTTCAGCTTAAACTTCAAAATCTCATTGCGAGAAAGTGAACTTAAACGTTCCAGGAAATAACTCCAAGCATCTTCGTCACTCATATTTGCAATCATAATGCGCTTTTGAGCAAACGCATTAATGTAATGCATGAGGTTCCCTCGCTGCTTTAACCGCTATAACTCTGTGCGAAGTCTTAGACCAAGATCATCCGGCAAGTATTCCTTGCGGATACGAGACCGCATCTTGGTCCAACTTCTAGTCTACCCTTTTTTAGCACACACTTGGTGCCACCAAGTTTTGGCATGATCGGTGAAAAAAGATTGTGCACACGCAACTTTTGTACAATCATCTACATCTGCCGCTATGAAATAGTTTTCCATATTGTAGACCCAGTCTTCCAAAACCTGATAGTCCCGCATGCCTTTGAAATTGGGTGGTTTCGGAGGCTTGAACTTTGAAACTCGTGCAACCAGGGGTGGCTGCAAAACTTCATCGTCCTCAGAACTTGAAGAGGAGTCCGGTTGGTTAGGTTTAGCTAGTTTAGCTGGTTTAGCTGCCTCAGCTTCTTTCTTCCTTTTCTTGTTCTCCTTCTTCAATTTGCGAATCTCCCTTTGCAAATTCTCAATCTTGACTTCTTGAGCCGTACGCTACAACGCCGCAGCATCTGGCTCTTCCTCTTCTGACTCGGCCTCAGCCTCTTCCGCAGCATCTCTAGTAGGAGTTTCCTCCTCTTGATTCGCCCGTTTAGAGGTTTCAGCGTCATCAGCACAGTTCCTCTTCACCATCCTGCTAGCTGCATGCATGCTGTAAGCCACAAATTTTTCCTTTCCACTTTGCCAGCTTACCTCGCCTATCCGTCCAACACTACCTTGGCTTTTGCTAAGTTCCCTCGCCAAGGTTCTCGCCTATGGTACCAACTCCTACTTGGTTTCAGCTACTCACTGCACGAGCAACGGAGTGTTAGCCATCCTTCCATGGATTCCCAAATCACTCCCAATCCCCCTCCCCGGGTTAGACTGGACTTAAGGTTCGGCTACACTCCCCGCAAGCACAAGCAGCCAAGCACACCAAGCTTCCAGGTTCCTAACATCCCTTGGTACCACAAGACTTGATCATGGGACCCTCTAAATCCCAAGTCTTGAGTGCAACACTTGCTTCGGGACGCCGGGGCGAAACACCGTGGCCTAGCGGCCCGGTATGGGTACCTCTCGCCCCCCTTTTCCATCCCGAAGGAAGGCCCAAGCCCCTAGGAAGGGCGAGGACCAATGAGCCGCATGGTACTCAAGTGGGGCACCACTCCACATGAGCCGGGAGCACCGCAATCGGTTTCCCTTTCGGGAGTGGGAGTTGCTCTTGAGCACTTCCTTGGATGGCCCCTCCGGCACCAGCCAAGTCCATGCTCACTCCCACCCAAGGCCCCTCGGTCCCAGTCCCAACCTCAAGTCGGTTTGGAAGCCCAACTGGAGAGTCCCTTCAAAACTGGTTCCTGGACCTCACTATCCCTACTATACTTTTGGAACCCCCTGCAGCCCCCCCCCCCCCTGGGAGACGCACGCTTTGGGCTTTCACCCCTTGACCCGTATTAGTATTTGGACTTAGTCTCTGGCTCGATCTCGGACCCAATTTCGGATCCGACTTCGGATTCGGGTTCGGACTCGATCACGGACTCGATCTCGGACCCGATCTCGGACCCGACCTCGGACTCGACCTCGGACTCGGTCTTGGACCCGATTTCGGATCTCGGACTCCGTCTCGAACTCGGTCTCGAACTCGGACTCGAACTCGGTCCCCGAGTCGGTCTCGGACTCGATTCCGGACTTTATCTCGAACTCGGTCCTAGAGTCGGTCTTGGACTCGATCCTCGACTTGGTCCCATCCGATGAACTCTTTGTCACTTCGGTCAAGCTTTTGGGGATCCTTTAGCCTACGACATCTCGGGGAGTCGGTTCCTTACACATGCCTCTATCAGTAACTGAACATGCATACAACATTCTTACCAAATGGTGCAATCCAACTAATCCTACATAGGTTGTTTCGGATCTACTAGAAAAGTCTCTGCATATGCAACTTGAGTCAGAAAATCCGACAAAAGTTGGATAAGAATCGCTGAGACATTTGCTCTGATACCAAATGTAGTGCACCTGAATTTGGAGCCGAACTCCAAGCCCGTTACGCTACGAAACGAGGGTTCAGTACAATCCCATGAGCACCAGCTCCCCGTATCTAGCACTTGCACGCAAAATGGTGTCAGATGGAATCTGGCCCAATTTTGGCATACCGGTGGCCTAACGCGAGGAGGAGGGTACCCCACAGATTAGAGCAGCGGGAGCT